>NW_026067954.1:4085735-4237876 GCF_014885135.2 Alexandromys fortis | reverse complement strand
GGGAGCAGGGAAGCACATATCTTAATTAAGGGAGCCATCTTAGGGTTGGCAAGAGACTTGGAGCTAGAGGGGCTCCCAGGTGCCCAGGGCAATGTCCCCAGTTAGTTCCTGGGGCAGCTGAGGACAGGGAACCTGAAATGACCCTATCTTATAGCCATTCTGATGAATATCTTGCATATCACCATAGAACCTTCATCTGGAGATGGATGGAGATAGAGACAGAGACCCACACTGGAGCACCGGACTGAGCTCCCAATGTCCCAAGGAGGAGCAGAAGGAGGGAGAATATGAGCAAAGAAGTCAGGACCACAAGGGGTGCACCCACCCACGGAGACACCCCTTGGGAGCTCACCAAGGCCAGCTGGACTGTGACTGAAAAAGCATGGGATAAAACCGGACTCTCTGAATATGGCAGACAATGAGGGCTGCTGAGAAGCCAAGGTCAATGGCACTGGGGTTTGATCCTACTTTATGTTCTGGCTTTGTGGGAGCCTAGCCAGTTTGGATGTTCACCTTCCTAGACCAGGATGGAGGGGGGAGGACTTTGGACTTTCCACAGGGCAGGGAACCCTGACTGCCCTTCAGACTGGAGAGGGAGGGGGAGAGGAGTGGGAGGAGGGGGAGGGAAAAGGGAGACGGGGAGGGAAATGGGAGGCGGGGAGGAGGTGGAAATTTTTTTTCAATAAAAAATTATATTACAAAAAAAAAGAATTGTCAACACGCCCACACTGACACCCCCATTTCATAGATAAAGAAACTGAGACCAAGGTGTGGGAAGGAACCAGCTAACTACCAGCACCAAAACTGCCTTCAGCTTCCAGCTGTGACCTATGCTGACACTAGCAGCTGTGAGCACACACTTAGTACTTGCTGTGCACCAGACCCTGGCCTGACCGCTTTGCACGTACTCCTTCACACACTCATGTACCCCTCCTAACGAGCCTTCACAGTTTGCTACTGCTCTCTCTCTCTCCCTCATTTTGAAGAGGACAAACTGAGGGCCAGGAATGCCGAGCAGCTTGCCCAAGGCCCCAAGGCTACTCAGTGGCATAATTGGGTCCAGAGCTCTGCTCTCCCATAATTCCTGCCGCTTGCTCCACCCCTTTTCTTGGTTCATAGATAACCACAGAGGCTACCCCTTCAGGCATCTGATCAACAGACACCCACTCTACTATTCCTGGCCCCTCTTTACTCCAGGTAGAAGCCAACACTGACCTTTTTTTCTGAGGCAGCAGCAACAGCACACAGTGCTGGGGGCAGTGGTTCTGGGGAAGGAGTGGTATTGTTAGAGAAGGCGGTGCAGGACAAGGGGCTCCTCCCCCACTTCCTTTCTTCTCCCTGTCTTATAAGTTTTTACCAGGCCTGATAGCCAGAACTCCTCCAACTCATGGGACTGAATCCCCTCTCTGTTTTGGAAACCAGGTCACTGGTTTTTTTGGCTGGTCCCTCTACTTCTCTTTACTCTTCTGTGGCCAAGAACTCTCTGCTGTCTGTCCTGATGCTGAGATGCGCTCAGGAACAACCCTGGCTAGGACACCGTCCTAGCATGAGTAAATGGGGGGAACCACTAGCCAGGAGCTATTAGCTGGTGTGCGTATATCAAGGTTCTCCAAAGAAGCAGAACCGACGGGGCATGTGTATGCACCCATGTCTCTGTGTCCCTGTGCACGTGTGTTTGTTATCGGGTGCTGGAGTGTGAGAGCAGTCAGCAAGCTGGAGACCAAGCTCAGCAGGATTTCTGAGGATTAAATAAGGTTATAAGGTTGCTTACAGTGGGAAGGCCATCTCCTTCACCCACTGTGTTAGAACTTTCTAGATTCTTGGTGAAGGTTAAAGGGATGGCAGGAAAGCCACTCTTGGCCTGACTTACCATCTCTCTGCAGCAACTCAGTCTTCCAAAGTCATGAAAAATGTAATGAATCTAAGAAGTCAAGAGGCCTCTTCAATGACGGACACACAGACAGACAGACACACACACGCACGCGCGCGCACACACACAACACACTGTCTTCAATTTCAAGTGATTCATTGATCTGTAGAGGTTTCAGAGTTTATGAACAGTAGGTTAAGAACCTCTGTTTTAGAGACCATTAGCAGCTCAGCTTTCTTTTCAGGCAGTTAGCACTTTGGGGCCCTTTTCTGTACTACAAATTTTAACCCACACAAGGGACAACTTTTATGGTTTGAATCTGGCCATCCTAGGCCAAATCCCTGCACTGATAACTCTTTTTTTTTTTTTTTTTTTTCCCAAAACAAGGTTTCTCTGTTGCTTTGGAGCTTGACCTGAAACTAGCTCTTGTAGACCAGGCTGGCCTTGAACTCATAGAGATCAGCCTGCCTCTCCCCACTGAGTGCTGGAATTAAAGGTGTGCGCCACCACCACCCAGCCTCTGATAACTCTTAAGAGAAAATTGTGGGAGATAAAACATACACATCATCACATACACACACACTCTCACGCGTGGATTGTTCCTTCACACCTTCACACTCCACATGCTTCTGCACACGTAAGCATTCATATGCATCTCAGATACACTCGTAGTTTTACCTCCTCGCACACACATGTGCGCTCTCTCACACACGTGCAGATATGTGCATGTTAAATTCTAGTTCTCTGCTCCCTCTGGCTCAGCCCTGAGGACCCCCCTTTCCTCCTCTTACATCCACCCCTCCCCCTTCTCCTCCCACCCAATGGGTAAATACACTCGCCTGAGTTCAGGCAAATGTAAAAGAAACACAGGAGGAGAGTGGTAGATAAATTTAACAAGCATTAAAGTTAATATATAATTTAAATATGTATAAAATTATTCTACTTATCGATTAGAAAATGGGCCGTTGACCATTTCAAGGCAACAATCAATTTTAGAGTTCACAGGTCAGGTCAAGTTTCTTTCTAATGATCTAAGAAGGAAGGCAGCATTAGGGGATAATGAACTCCAAGGCGCACAGACACGATCTATGGCCAATGTGGCAGCCGGGTGGGTGCAGATGGAGTTCTCCTGTGGGCAGTGTAAAAGCCTGGCCCTGGAACGCTATGACGTAATGGACACAGTCTTTGGAGTGACAGGCCAAGGGGTTGGTGGGAGCTCTGTGTTGTTGATGGTCGGCTGTGGTGGAACCCCATTAATATGGTTTGAAAGGAGAACTTCCCCTTTTCTGGGAAGTGGAAGTGGGTTGGGACAGCACTGTGAACTACCTGGGCTGACAGGGACGGGGAGGCTTCAGGGAGGAGCATGACCTCACTGCTGTAGGGATAGCTAGTTCCTGCCAACAAGCAAGGCTCCCCAAATTAGTGATGTCTCCTTAGCTGAGAATAGAAGACTATTTCCAGGGGGCTTTGACACCCCTTTGGGAAGCTGAAAGGGACTAAGGTTTGGTCAGGAAGGACAGGATAAGGGAGCAGCCCAGAGAAGGGGAAGGAAGCTAAGCAGCTTCCCAGGACCTGAGAGAGTAGAATGAACACAGGCTGAAACTCCAGGGCAGAGCGGGGAGGGAAGAACCTGAAGAACAGTCCTTAGGGGGCACAAAAGGAAGGCTACCTCTCCCTCTCTGTGCTGATGGGGGCCCTGTTAAATATGAAGGCCACTTGGATCCCTGGATGTCAGAAGACTCCTGTTTCCTGGTCCCCATCTCTCAAGCTATGAGGCAAGACCTCCTTTCTGAGTCTCCCTCTGCTCTGTTTTCTTAGTTGCTGCTCTGTCTCTGAGGCCAGGAAGTCTCAGAGTGTCAGTCTTCCTCTGGGGGTAACTCTTGACCCTACAGTGTCACGTTCAATTCCTGCGTTACAGACCTATGCAGTGTATACAAGACACACAAGAAAGCCCCCACAACACCAACAGTATTGCTCTTGTAGCTCACTCTAGTCCAGTCACCATGCCCCACCTTCCAATATGACCAGACAGAGGTGCTTCATGCTAAATGGCAATCTGCCTCTAGGTGTGGACGGGAACAGCAGATTCAAGGGGTTCATTGCTTCTTTGGTTGTTGTCACAGTTGGTACAAAGAACAACTCACAACTAGGTTTGTAACAACCTCCGTCTCCCCGTCATTAGTCTCCTGAAGTGGAGGAAGGAGAGATCTGGGCCCAGCTCCACAACGCCTGTACATTACTGAATTAACCAGGCGTGTAATTAGCGCTCAGGTGCTCAGTGGAGGAGGCACTGCTCACGCTTACTCAGATTTAGCTTTAATGCTCCAAAGTTGGGGGAGCTGCTTCATTGCTCCCCACTCTCTCACCCTACCCCCCGCCTCCCCTCTCTCATGTTCACGCCGTGTGATGTTTGGGGCTTTGGTGATGTTTATGGAAATGTATGTAACTGTTCCATATGCTATCAGTTGTGTTCTGATGAAAACATCATGGTCTCGGTGCTGCAGCATCAAGGGGCTTGCGAGGGTCTGTCACAGCAGCCGGTCTCTGTGTCCCAGGTGAATTAAGTGGAGATGGCCGCTGTCATTAACTGTTAAGTTGGTCTTGGTGTTAGCCATCTTCTTAGTCTGCCAAGGAGTCTGCTTTCAGGTTTAAGCTGTGTCACAAGAGAGACCCGAGGACTAGATAGAGGACCCTACCGATGACATCCGGCCTCACTTTTCTCCAGCTGTATCTTCTAGTCTTGATAAGCTGGGCATTGCAGAGCACAATGTTCCACTGTGTGTGTGTGTGTGTGTGTGTGTGTGTATGTGTGTGCATGCGTGTGTTACGCCTGTCCTGTTTCTGTTTTGAGATGATTCTTATAGCAACCCATCCTTGTCCAGTCCCTAGTTCTCATCTGACTTTTCCTGAGAAGCCTCCACTGACAAGTGCTTTGGGGAGACACTGGAAGCTTGGAAGGAACACTTTCTCTCTGGGCATCAAAGACGGCTGCTACATCGCCCCGTCACCACCTCCACCGCTTTAGGTCAGCTCAGTTCCAGTCCGGCTCAGTCAGATTAAGCTGCATAGAGAAGTAATGCATGGGAATGAGAGATGGGAAAGGTGAGGTTTAGCTTTGGTCCCTGCCAGCTCACAATTCTGTCAGCTCCAGAGGACCGCTGCCTTGAAAGGATGGCAGCCGGTACCAGTGACCTTATCCCTAGAGCACATGTCCTCAGAATATGCTGTGTGCAGTGTTTTCATGGTCCCTTGCAAGGGCTCTCCTACCTCCTTTGTGTGTGATTGCTTTATCTTCCTACTGATGGTATTTTGAGTTAGGATTTGTGGGTCCGGTTCAGCTTGCAGACGTGGATTTTTCAAGTGTTGACATAGAACTGTGTGCTGTGTTTGTCACAGGTCCCTCTCTTTCTGCTTGTCTGGAACATAAAATTCGATGGGGCATGAAGTGGGAGGTGATCAGATGGTGCCAGTGATGGGAGACGTCCCATCTCCTCCAACAACGCCACTTACGTTCACATTCTGCCCCCGCATTTGGGTTCCCTTTGAGTCTCTGGCTTTTTAGTAGTTTAATTTCGCCATTCCTAAAGTCCTGGTGTTTCGACCCTCTCAGAACATTTCCATGTGTTCTGAGATGCCCAGCGTCTCCCCCTCCCTCGGCCGCAACTGGCATCTTCCATTGCATTTCGCTTTTACGCAAAACCACGCTGATAGTTTCAGACCACCTTCGGATAAGACACGTCTCTCAGCCGCTCATCTCCAAGCAGTGTGTGCCAGAAGTTTATTGTTTGGATCGTCATTGACTGCCCTGGATTCCCATTGTTGAATCTGCTCCTTTTGATGAAACACACTCTTTAATTAAAAACATCCTCCAGACACAGAGACGGCCGCTCATTCCCCACTGTGCCGCAACTGGGCTTGGACGGAGAGGGAAAGGCCACGGAGATGGCTGGGGCCCATAACTTAATTCCTGTGCATTAGTCCTGCCCACACTTACCCTTTCCACTCTTGGCTTCAGAGCGAGTGAAACAAGCAGGATTAGTGAGTGGTAAGAGAAGCCCGGGTCGTAATTACACCCTATGCGACGGGGCAGCACCAACCACCAGATAAATCCCTGGACAATTATTAAAATGGCTCAATGCATTACACAAATGAGAACAGGCTGGGACTTTTGGGGAGGGGCTGAGGACCCAGTATTTAAGTGTTCTTGTAAGCCATCTAAGATATTAATGTTGCAAAGCTCCTTATGAATATTTAAGAACGGAAAATGGAGCTTCGCTGCAGCCCCACATCACCACAGAAGCTTGTAATACGGTTGTATCCACTTAAGAAGGCAGAGCTGTGTCTGTGGCAGATTGGAGCCAGATGAGCAAGAGCTGGCGCATGTGTGATGGCGGTGTCCTTGCTCAGTCTTCCCATGATGCTGTACATCCTGGGAGAAGACGCAGGCAGAGTGCAACAACTCCGATGAATGCGACTCCCCAGCCCCTTCCCCCCCCTCCCTCCAAAGACTTCAGGTTGATGTTGCCTTTGTTGATGTTTTTCTTTGGAGATTTTCCTTATTTTTTTTTTTTTTATGTGTGTGAATGTTTGCCTGCAAGCATGTCTGTGCACCATGAGTGTGCAGTACCCTTGGAAGCCAAAAGTAGGTGCTAGGTTCCCCGGGACTGGAACAATAGACCGTTGTAAGCTGCCTTGTGGGTGCTGGGAATCGAACCTGAGACCTCTGGAAACACCAAGCCATCTCTCCAGCCCTGGCCCTGTGTTGTAACACAGAGCAGTGACCTTTACTCAGCCCTTCATTCACATTCAGGTTTCAGTTCACTCCATGAGAATAAGAGCCGTGGGAACCTCATGGTTCTTCAGGTAGTGGTTGCTAAGCTGTATTTGTGGACCTGCTAAACTGGTTCCTCCTGGGGAGCAGTTAGCTGCAGGTCCTTGTGAAGAATGAATGGCTTCCCCCCTCCCAGGGAAAAGAAAGGCAGGCAGCACTCCTCTGGAAGACGTCACACCTAGAAATCAAGCACAGTGGTGTCTCTCCAGTTTGATCTGATGGGCCCTTTGTCTGAGCATGAGACCTGGGCTTCTATGAGGTGTCTGGAGACAGTCTGGGGTACACAAGATTGACCAAAGATAGCTGGGACTTCCTCAGAAACAGCAGAGCCTCTAGGTAGGACCCGAGGATGCCCAAGAGGCTCCTTCATTGTACAGAAATGTTGGGGTTGAAAGGAAAAGAGACTCCATGTTTGGGGGTGTGTATGGTTCATGCCCATGGCTTAGGAGGAGCAGATAGAAAATGATTTCTGTATGTAAAACACAAGGTAAGCCCCCCCCTAAAGAATGTTCTGGTCCCCTGTGCTGTCCAAGTGCATCCTGGAGTTTCTCACCCAAATGGTATCAGATTTGTTATATTTGAAAATGTGGTAAGTGCTATTTGTGGAAGAACCCCACGGCCACTTAAGAGCTGCTGCGTTCTTTCCTTGTGCTATGAGCATGTCAGGGAAGTCCTTCCCTCCCATTTATACACACAAAACTTTTCCAAAGAAGCATTTTCTGTTCTACTAGACCTTTTGGCACCCATCACCACAGCTCTTACAGACGTTCCCAGTCTAGGTTAACCACAGAAATATCTATGAGCCATTAATTGTAACTTTATTGAATCTAAATGTGTAGAGCCTGGATAACACAGATCTGGGCTTAGGTTTTAACTCCTTATTTACTAGCTTGGGAACTTGTTTGACTCAGTTTCCTATGAAGAACTGGGTTGAGGGATCTCTCTACCATATGTTCTCACCAAGACCTATTCCTTTACTACAGGGATGTGGGATATCCTTTTGTATATGTGTTGCTTTTATTGGTTAATGAATAAAGCTGCTTTGGCTTATGGCAGGGCAAAATATAGCCAGGCAAGAACAGAGAGAGAGAGAGAGAGAAAGAGAGAGAGAGAGAGAGAGAGTCTCTCTCTCTGAGAGAGAGAGAGAGAGAGAGAAGGCAGAGTCAAACTCACTCATCCAAATTAGAAAGTCAAAGTCTTCCATGTGGACTTCAAAAAAGCTCTCTTCCCTAAGCCTAGACCTGTGGAGTTTCTATGGTTGAAGTGGCATTTGGTGCCCACACCTTTATTTGCTTGAGTTTTAGAAAGGTATTAATGAGTCCTTAGAGCAGTGGTTCTCAACCTGTGGGTCGCGACCCCTATGAGGGGGTCAAGAGACCCTTACACAGGGGTCGCCTAAGACCATCAGAAAAATAGAATATCTACATTATGATCTATAACTGTAGCAAAATTACAGTTATAAAGCAGCAACAAACATAATTTTATGGTTGGGGGTCACCACAACATGAAGAACTGTATTAAAGGGTCGCAGCGTTAGTCAGGTTGAGAACCATTGTCTTAGAACTTCTGGGAGAAAACTTTATAATCCAAGATGGGGGACCATTGGAGACACGTTTAATTTTATTTCATGACTAAGGTGACAAACCTTGTCAGCTCATTTGGATCTGGACCATGAAGAGAAATCTGACCGTGATAGCACACGGCTGTGTACCCAGAACTCAGAAAGCAGAGGAGGTCAAAGGCAGATAGATTCTTCACCATAACGAGATGATGCTAGCCTGGGCTTACATGAGACGTCTCAAAACCAAACCAAACCAATAACAAACATCACCTAGGACACTGTAGAAACGTCCCTTTGGGTGTATCTCTGAGGGTGTTTCCAGAGAAGATTAGCCGAGGAGTAAGACACCTGAACTCCATCCCACCAGTGAGGGGGAGCAGCTTTCTGTTCTGGGAGAATGTAATTTTAGAACGGGATCAATTAATGGGTATGGTTCAGTTTCCAGAGATGTTATTCAACAAGCTGTCTTGAGTATCTAGAATTTCTAAACACCTTCTTAGATGACTTACTGAGAGCTTAATTCACAAAGGCTCGTAAGAACTGAAAGGGTAGAGACAGCTTTATACAGTGTGAAAGACTTCACAAACTGGTAGATAAAAAAGTTAATGCGGACTTCCCAGGAGTAGCTCACCCTCTTTTAGCTGGGATATCAGTAGCTGAAATAGGATCCCTACGTTCCTTGAGGGCTACCGGGATCACTAGAGGACGAGCCCAAGAAGTGACACTTTACAAATCTCCCGGGGCAAAGTGGCACATGTATTATTTAATGCTCTTAATTGCACTAGAATCCTTGCTGGCTGGCTTAAGCAAAGAGGAGTATATAAAAGGATAAGAGGAACCCCCACCCCAAAATGCCTTTGGATGGGAGCTATCCAGACAGCCAAGCTTGGAGCTGTGGGGCAGCTCCAGTCGGGGGCTTAGTAGCACTCAGGACTGGCGGCCAGCTGTGCTGTGCTCTCCTTATTACAGAGTTGGCAGCCTCCACCACTGTGCTCGCCAGATGTCAGCTCTATGGCACTTGGCCTGCTCTCCACTCACTCCTGAATCCAGTTTTCACACTGACCTGTCTGATTTATCAGAATGTAAGCACATTCCCGCAGCCTGCTGCAAGGCAATCTGGGGGCGTCAGGACCATTAGACACTTCACTAAATTGCAACCAGCTGCGCTTCTGTCAGCAAACAGAAAGCAGAGAGAGGCCATTGGAAGCACCTAAGAGTACCCAGTACCACATGGTCTCATAACAGGCAGCAGGTTAGCATGGTAGTCAGAACAATCAGAGCCACAGAGATCCTAGAAAAGACTATATGGCCACGAAGGCTTTGCTTGAAAACGTATTGCTAGTCTTCTAAGAATGTTTCGGTCTATACAACCCAAACACACACATGCATGTGCACATGCACACACACACACACACACACACACACAAAACCCAGTGAACAGACGTCTTAGATTCACTAAGGATAATCAACTTTGCTCTTCATGTAGTTCCTAACCTGGAGTGATCACCGCAGAGTCCATTAGAGAAAGGGGCCAGATACCGGAAAGGACCCCAGAATTATATTGTGAGTATGTATGCAAAACACATTACAAACTTTACTCTGTGATTTGTGATATATACAATACAGAGCCTGATAAGAATAAAGATATTTTTGTGAAAGTCGGCAGTAATACCTTCTACTTTTATTTTTTGTTTGTTCTTTTAAAAATTAATTTTAGCTTAGCATATAAAGTAAAGCATTCACTATGGATTTTCACAGATGGGTGTCTTTATACTTCGATCAAAATCTTTTAGACTTTCATTGATTCTGATCTAATTCTTGAGGATCCAGCACTCCATTCATGGTCTCCTGGTCATGGGATCTTGGGGGGGGCAACTGATAAATTCTGATGTCATAGTTGGTCTAGCAGATCCCCCATCCATTCCATGATTTCTGTTTCTGACTGAGAGTTGGATATTTAAAACATGGAGTTATTACAGTGACTTCCCCAAAGTTACCATGTTAGAAAATGGGGCTGCTGAGACGGCTCAGGTGGTAAAGGGTTTGCCACGTGACCATGAGGATTCAAGTTCAGATGCCCAGAACAAGTGTCTCCAGGCCCAGTAGTGTGCTTGTGCCTTAGTACTGCAGGAGTTGAGCCTGCGTGGAGTTGGACATGTGGGAGTTGAGGCTGGTGGGAGGGTGGTCAGAGACAGGCTTGAAGCTAGGCAGCCTATCTGAGGCAATTATCTCCAGGTTCAGTAAAACCCTATCTCGAAGGATAAAGGTGAAATGCAATAATGAAAAGACACCTGCTGTCTATCTCTGGCCTCCATACCTATGCACATGTACTCAAATGCATGCATGGACACACCTACACTAGCAAGTCCACGCAACACAACACACACACAAGCATATCACACATATTGCACACACACATGGTGGAGGATGAATTTGAATCCCAGGTGGGGTCATTATCACCGAGAGGCATCCCTAACCCTATGTTGACTGAAGAATGGAGACATGATGCAGAATAGAGCGGGTTATTACAGACATGGTGACAAATCTCCAGCTACAGTTTCCTCTTGGGGAAAGTAGCCTAGCCGCCCACACCTACTAATCAGCTCTCTAAATGGCTAGTGCTGTTCAAAAACTCAGTTCCAGTAAGACACAATTTACCACCACCTGGTAAGGACTGCAATATACGTCACTGCTTGCTGTGCGCATGCCCCAATTTAGCCCCTAAAGAAAACTTGTGATCTCTTCCCCGCAAGCTCAGACAGCTTCAGCTTGTGAACAACATCACGTTGCTAGGACTCAGAGAGCTGGAGATACAGGTGCTGCAGACAGCTGGGTAGGACACAAGTGCCAGAGGTTAGAATGTAGACTACATGAAGACACAGGCATCCAACGATCATGAAACAATTTCTTTTTTTTTCTTATTTATTTATTTATTTATTTATTAAAGATTTCTGTCTCTTCCCCACCGCCGCCTCCCCTTTCCCCCCTCCCCCAATCAAGTCCCCCTCCCTTGTCAGCCCAAAGAGCAATCAGGGTTCTCTGCCCTTTGGGAAGTCCAAGGACCACCCACCTCCATCCAGGTCTAGTAAGGTGAGCATCCAAACTGCCTAGGCTCCCACAAAGCCAATATTCTGTGTACTAGCGATTGCAATATGTAGGCATAGATGTCTATGTAAAATTTTATGTGGTTTAAATCAGTCTGCAGTTGCTCTTTTATATATGTCTTTATGTGTGGACATTGTTTTTTTTTCAACTTAAAATGTCATTATCTGCTCATCTGTGCCATCCCATAGAGTATATATTGCTACTGCTGCTTCTAGTCTGAGTATTGTTGCTGGAAGAATCATCATATAAATTGCTTTGGGAAGTTAGTTATTTCCTTATGGTGAATTCTTTAAAATACGCTTACTCTGTTAAAAAGGTCTGGGTGGCTTGAAATGACTATACACAGGCTTGCGGTTTCCTGTCAGATCGTGTATATTTTGTTTATTTTGGTTAGTTTGCTATCATGTACCTTAAACTTGTGCTAAGTGCATTTCTTTAAGTATTAGGGCATCTGCACATGACACAATGTGACGTCATTCTGTGCTGTCCTATGGTTCATAGTCTGGCATCTCTGATAGGTCTGTGACAGTACCAGAGACTGCATTCATTATCCATGTTTCTGCCCATCTGCTGATTTATTCAGCATTTTTCATACTCCAATATAGACACTTATGCTAGGATTGAGGGACACCCAAGAATCTAGACTTTCAAGGAACTTTCATGATTACAGACAGCAAGATTAGTGATTATAACTGTCATTCAAAATGTTCACAAAGTTGCAGCGGTGTTCAGAAGAGGAGCTTCAGGATGGCTATCAAAAATGTTCTTTATAACTGTGGGGTACTTCTAAGATGATACGTAGTACTTACCTTAGATATATAGTATCTCAGAAGTACATAGTACATCTCATGTTCAGGTATAACCCTCATGGAAGGTAAATAGAGTGTTGGAAACTAAAGAAATATCACCCCCCCCCCCGAGTAAAAGGGGGTAAAAATGATCTGTGCATTTAAAGAGAGCTCATAAGGGTAGTGCTTGTGCAGTTAATGCTGGACCGAGATCAATAGGGAATGAGATTAATTTATTAAAAGGTTAGATGAATTTATTTTGAAATAAAACTTTGACTTGACCAACTTAGGCAGTAAATTAAGAAAAGTTCAGAGATAGGCATGTGCCAAGCTTGGCTAACTACATGGCTTGTTAGAGCCAGAAAAGACTGGCATCTTTGTGTGGTTCTGTCTCTCCTGTTGCTCCGGTGACCGCCTCATCACTGTGGGACACAGGGCTGCTGTTCAAGATGTGTTCAGCGAATAGACTAAGCTGATGTATAAGAAAGGGGAGGTTTTTCCTTATGCTTCTTCTAAAAAAGCACAAAGGCCTTTCCCACAAGTTCTACTATGGCATACCATTCCAACTGGTGGTTACTGGGTTGTATGCCCACCCGCCAAATTCCATCATGGAAATGATACTATCAGGACTAACGCAGCCATTTGGGGACATACTTATATATTAAAAGTAGGGTTATCTTCTCTGAGAGTTGGAGTTGGTCAGATTCATAGTGTAGCTAGCAAAGAAGAATGGGGAGAAGGACTTTAGATAGACAGCCCACTGCATTTATTGTACCAAGTAACTGGTATTCATATCCTCCACGAGGCTGCTTGATTCAAAGATGTCACACATCTGGATTATTTCCTATTAGCTAACAACAAATGGCTTTGTCCTTAGTTTCCACCATGCGGAAGGCACCTTCATCGGCCTTGCACAGCAAAACAGTGGTCAAAGACAGATAAAAAGATCCATTAAATCAACACTGCAGGCTTTGTGTGCGCCAAGCAGGGCTAGTTTCCATAGAGATGGGGCACAATGAAATACAGTACTCAGGTCTTTCTGTCAGAGAGCTTACAGTGAAGGTCTTCTAGTTCTTGGCTGGGATAACTGAAGGCTAGGGTAAGAAGATAAAGAAGAGGTTAGACAGATCACATTCATCTGTATATCTGTCCTCTTGTCTATATCTATCTATCTATCTATCTATCTATCTATCTATCTATCTATCTACCTACCTACCTATCTATCTATCATCTATCTATCTATCATGAAATTATAAACAAAGCAATTGGAGATGTCATTTATTGAATATATAGAGTGTATTTAAGAACGGTTCCTAATTTTTGCATTTTTTTTTTGTAGCTAGCCTTATTTCTTTCCCTTATTTGCCATTGCAGAAAGTGGGTCTCGGGGCTGGAATGATGGCTCAGAGGTTAAGGACGCTGAGTGTTCTTCCTGAGTTCAATTTCCAGCAACCACATGGTGGCTCGCAACCATCTACAATGAGATCTGGTGCCCTCTTCTGGCAGCACACTGTATAGTATACATAATAAATAAAATCTTTTTTTTTTTAAGTGAGTCTCATAGGCTTTGGGTGGCATATTCAAGTTCCCCTAGCTGGCAATGGACCAGAATGCCAAAGGGGAAATCTGTCCTGCTCACTGCTCTGCTGTAGGCTGTCCCCAAGCTTACTCAAACAGTAACGTGCCATGAATTCCCAAAGGGAGACCATGTTCCTGTCAAGGGTATAACTATGGCTGTTCTGCCAAAGAAATGCAAAGTGAGCTTCATCTTGGAAAAGAGGAGGAGCCTCAGGTGGCCCAGGTATGAAAAGCCATCTAGCCAAGGAGAAGAACCTGTGCAAAGAGGAGGATGCATGGAAGAGCTAGAAAATGGGGTTTATCAGGAGCTGGAACCAAAGAATTGGGCCAGATAGAGACCAGATTGTACCTTATATTTGGAAGTTTGAAATTACTGTCTTGTAGGCAATGACCATCTTCTAAATTTTTTAATGAAAAGCCAGATTTTAGAAAGACCATCATGAAGCTACGGTCGTTAGTTTTTTTTTTGTCCGTCTGATGCAACTTAGAGCCACTGATATAAAGTGAACATCAGTCGAAAAATTGGCCAGATCAGACTGGGCTGTGGTCATCTCTATGAGAGATTACCTTGACTGATGATTGATGTGGGAGTGCCCAGGCCACTGTGGGTGACACCATCCCTGGGCAGGTAGGCCTGGGCTGTGTAGGATAGCAAGCTGAGCACGAGCCAGTGAGCAGGCTGGAGTGAGCCAGTAAGCACTGTTCTGCTTTGGTTCCTGCTTGAATTCCTGCTCGGACTTCCCTCAGCGATGGACTGTAATGAAAGTGGAATCTAAATAAACCTTTTCCTCCACAAGTTGCATTTAGTAAAAATGTTTAATCACAGCCGCAGAGAAGCCAACTAAAAAAGTAGCATTTTGGTGACCTCGCAGAGCCAAGCCTCTGGAGAGACTGCTTCAGAGGGAAGATGGATGGAACTAAGGAGACCTCCCAGGGTGAATCAAGAGAACCAGGTAACTGATTAGACAGTGGAGCTTAAAAAAATAAAAGCTATGGCGATGACATCACATTCCCACTTTGCTTGAGAGACTAAGTTGGTTATGATGCTTGTATTCAGAAAGCCTTCTTTAGGGTGGGTGACAAGAACTCAGCTAAAGTTAGTTTAAGGAAAACAAATACGCGAAGACACCTGCAGCTGGAGCAAACTGAACCCCTACTAAATCCGTTGACCGAGAGATAGGAGCTGAAGGATCAGCACACTGGGCTAGGATACTGTCTCTCTCGTCCTTGCTTGCCTCTGCTTGGCTTCATCTATGTTCCAACAGATGAGCACAGCTTCTCCATATATGTACCCTCAGTGTTTGCATTTGAAAGATAACTTCTCTTATGCATAGGCCTTCTTGAGCTGTGAGTCCATTCTTAATCACTACCTGGGTATGGAGAATAGAGCTGTGGTGGCAATGCCAGGATCAAATGCCCTGTCCTGTAGCCAGAAGAAAGGAAATGGTGTTAAGTATGCTGGGCACACAAGGTAATGCCCATCCCAGTTCACACTGGATGCCGTTGGCCAAGAGAGAAGGGTAACAACACAAAAGGGCTTTCAACCAAGATCTGATTTGGATCCATGAGATGCACAGCATCAAACTCCTTAGCAGACTCCAAGTACCATAATATTTTATCGACATCAGCATTCTTGAGAGATAAGGTGCTTGACAAACAGCAGATGGCTCCCATACAGAAAAGGCTAATCAATTCAAACAACAGCCAGCATAAGAAAGTGAAATACGCATAGACGTGAGAAGAGCTCAGAGACAAAGGCTCTGCTTGGCTCTCACCAGGAGAGAGAGGCAGCATGGGAAGACCGGCTGGGTAACTGGCTGATCTGCCATCCACGGCTCAGCTCATGGGTTTCTATCCCACTCCTGCTGAACTCACAGGAATTCAGATTCTGCATCTTCAGACCCCTGGGAGCGTTTCCATCCTAGCACCTTTGCCTGCTTCTTTTACCGTCTTGGAAACTGTGACCCTCAAGTCTGGGTCAGTTCTCAAGTTCAGATTCAAGTCCACTATCTTCCTAAAGGCTTGATTAATTCCCCAGGCATGTGTTTGAGGCCTAATTAGCCTAACTAGATTACAGGCTCCTCAAGGATGTGTGGCATGCCTTACTGACTCCTGAATATGCAAGAGCACACCATGTAGAAGCTCAAATTGAGTTCTTCCTGGTTTCGTTCATCCATTTCTAATCCTGGGGTGAGTGGAGCAATATTTCTGATGAGACAGCAAAAGCATTTGCCATTAGTACATTAGAACACCTTTACAAATTAACAACACAGGTTAAGAAAACCAATAGGGAAGCAGGTGGAGAAAATTCATCTGGCATTCACAGAGCCACCCACACTCGTGACCAAGGTCAACGTTGCTGTACTGCATGCAAATTTAAGCTATATAACTCCACTTTGGTTTAGATTCTGTAGTGTTAATAAGTATGCGGTGATGCAACGCTTACATAATAGGTAGGCCAGCACCTTTCCTGGATGAGTTTTGTTCAAATTCCTAGAACCACCTGCATTTTTTGAAATCTATACCTATGCTTATAGACTTTTATCTGAAGAGTATATGAACTGAACACATAGTTTTGCATAAGGCTAATGACCTTGCTGATTCTGACTTACTGGCAGGAAGACATCCCTAGAAGGAGAGAAGCAGTGTTTATATGGAGTTCCTTCCTATCTGTCTGACTTAGAAGTAAGCGGAGACTTGACACCTGGATTGATGCCTGCAGTGATGTTAAGAGTCTTCCTCTCTGGGATGCTGGTGGACCTTCATCTGGATCTTCTTCTGTGAACTCTTGTTTCTTGTGCATATGAGAGCTCTTAGCAGTTTTCGGCCACCTTTGAGGTCCTGAAGATCCTAAGAAGACCTGATGCATGGTGCTGAACTAGCTAGCTGGGGGGGGGGGGGCAGGCAAGAAGGAACCTGGTTTTATTCCTCATCAGGTTACTTAGGCAATGTCAACACACTCATCTGGTCCTTCATCCGCTTACTCGTTCAGATATCTATCCTTCCCACCCACGGTCTCATCCAAGTAGCCAATGCCTTAGTTACTTTTTTGTTACTGCGACAGATGGTTGAGAAAAACAGTTTAAAGGAGCAGAGAATTACTTCGTTTACAGTTTCAGAGGTTTTGGTCCATGGTTGACTGGCTCTACTGTTTCTGGGCTAAGGCAGGACGTCATGGCAAATACCATTGTGGAGCAGGTAGCTCACATTGTAGCAGGGAGAGGAAAAAACAGGGCAGGGGTCAAAGTCACATCCACAGTAATATCCTCCAGCTGGTTCTCTATTTCACAGTTCCAACAGTTCCAATAATCTATTCAAAGTTTGAATTGATCAGTGGATTCAATAGTTTTTTTTTTTTAAATTAGTGGAATCCACCAAGGGATTAAACCACTGATGAAGTCAGAGCCTTTATGACCTGGAGACATCCATGTAGATGTATGAGCTGTGCTCTACCGTTTCATGGGTTTCTCTAAGACCAGTCAAATAGACAATTAGCATTAACTATCTCACCTGTCTAGGGAAGGAGCCAGCATCCATCTGTCCATCTGTCCCTCTGTCCCTCTGTCCATCTGTCTACCCAACTATTCATTCATCCATTTAAATTCCTTTCCGGCTTTGTCCAAGTGCTGGGCTGGGTGCTGAGTGTTAGGTTTATATGGGTCATAGGTATGGTTTCTGTCACTGTCACAGATGGACTAGAAAACGGGCAGGTAAGTGGCTCTTCCAGAGATCCACACATGCGACGACCTCTGAAGAAGGAATGAAGGCATGAAGAGGAATGGAGCTCTACCAGACAGAGCCTCTCAATGGAAAAGCCTGAGTGTGGTTTCCACAATTCTTTTCACATTTACCTAGCAACAAGAGGGGCAGGGTCAGGGTGGGTGGGTATTGAACAGAAGTGGGAGGTACTGGAGGAACCGTAAAGACCGTGTGCCTGGGGTTTGGCAGTTCAAGAAGGGGATAGGATTCAGAAGGGCTAGGGGGCAGCGCATGACTTGCTGGTTTCACCGAGGTGCCTGGGCTTTATCTGGGAGGTAAAGAGGGAGTGCATTGGAAATGTCAAGGCGGGGGGGGGGGGGGGGGGTTTTAAATGCTCTCGAGGATCTGTGTCTCCTCATGATTTGGCGATTTTATTTAGCGCTCTTTCATCTTTCATATGTGTATATATTTTAGGAAGCTTCTACTGTAGTACATCTCCTCCAAACTGTTGAAATGGCCCTTAGTTTTAATTGCCACCCCCATAGTCCCTTTGGAAAGCCAGACTGGTAGCAAGAAGGTAGGTAGATTGGAGGCTCGAGGCTGATCAAGGCATGACTATGGCAGTCTCGTTATTGGGATAAAGAGATAAACTTAGGGATAGTAGGAGGAAGGAAGGAGAAAATAGTCAAGAAATGCTACCAAGGCCACATAGATAGGGCTCAGTATCTGCCAAGAGCATATAAGGAATAGGGCCATTGCACAGAGGAAAGAAAGGAGGCACTGGAGAAACTGACAGGTTTCTGGCTCTAGCAGGCTACTCTACTCCTAGATGCGACAAAGAGTATAGCAGGTCCATTTCCTCTAGAAGCTCATTCAGCATTCAGCCCTCTCCTATGGCTTCCCTTTCTGCTTCCCATCTGTCTCCTGGAGGGCTTCACAAGTAGCTGGTGCAGAGGTGACAGGCTCAGCACTGGCATAATTTCCTGGGACACAAATGGCTTCCCCAACATCAGGTTCTCAGGTCTGGCCCCAGAGATGGGAGACTGGGGGCACTTGTCCTTGAATAGAGTCTGTACTTTACCCAATAGTGTTTTGTTGAGAGTGTGTTTTCTATTCAGTGTAATCTCTGACGCTCTGATTGTATATTTTTACTCCTGTTCTAGGCCCAGTTTTGAAGGCAGTTGCTCTAAGAAGTCTTTCTTAAGTCCCTACATCCCCAGGTGCCGTGGGTTAGGGTCCTGTCATGTCCCATGTCACACTGACTTTGGGTGGACTGGGAGTCCCTCGGTGGTGATCATAGATTCCTCACCCAGCAGTGCGGGCTTACTCAGTACCCGCAATCATTCCCCAGCATTTTCAACAATTAACACTCCTCATTGGGATAACTAATTCCTCTGGGGGCATAAAACTGTTGTTTATTTCTTAGCCATGAATGGTTCCTGTGACTGTTGGGTGGGGGGAGGGTCCACACAGAAAATACTTGTAAGTTTTAGAAGCTTATAGCATGGGCTGGAGCTCTCAGTACTCCTGTTTCCTCGGATGGCTCTGGCTGCTGCAGGCTGGGCATTTGGGCCTGGAAATGTGATGCTTTGAAGGAGCTATAGGAAGCAAAGCCTCCTGCTTCCCGCTTGGGAATGGGACTTGTGCCTTTAAGACCTGTCTTGGGAAATCAGCCTGAGCAATATAATTGAGATGAAATTACCCCATATCACACCCACACATTCATTATGAGATTCCTTATTGACACCTTGACAATTTGTTTCAGAAGACATTATTGCATATTCCTCCCTCTGGAATAGATACAGATGCATATAGACATACGAGCCCACACATAATGTATATGCATATCAGTGTGTTTTTATTATATAATTATACGAGGCTATCAATCAGTTTTCATTTGGAACTCTTTGCATTTATAGTTCAGGAAGTTATTTAAAATCAAGAGGTGGAGAAGTGAGCCTCCTAGAAGAACTAAAGAGGCAGCACTGGGTTGAATAACCCAGTAAGAGTGGCTTTGCTGTCTGAGTCTGCCCCTGCCGAGCACACACACACACTCCCCTCTTCTTCATTACTGTGGGTTTTTCTTCCAGTGGGAATCCAGTCCTGGAAGCACCTGCAGTATGAGGACATGGGGAGCCTCCTCAGCATCATGTAGAGCCATCTTTGCCTCTGCAAACCCTTCTGCTGGGTTTAGGGGAGATTTTTGGCAGCGATAATGTCACGGAATAGTAAATGGGACAGCCAGTGCCAGCCAGACTCAAACCCACAGATAGATCCATGAACGTCAAACACAATGTGTTAGCGTGAAAATGAGAATGTTTGTTCTGTGTGCTGTAGAACACAGTGGGGGACTTGGACTAGCCACGGGAATGGGGAGGGGAAGAAACCCATTTTCTTTACGTAAAGTACGGAACGAAAAATAAAACACTGCTAGATGTGCTAGTATTTTCTTGCTCTAACAAATTAGCAGATATTAATAACTTAATGTTACTAATTAACTTTTTTTGCTGGTGGTTTCAGAAGTTTCAGTCCTTGGCTCCATTGGTTCTGGACCCATGGTGGGGCAGAATATGTGTTCAGAGTCTGTGACAGAGGCTCCTCACCTCATGGTTGGGCACGGCAAGTTACAGCCTCCAGTGACCTTCCTCCAGCTAGGTCCTACCTCTTAAAGACCTAGACCCTCTTCACATCGAGCCCTCTGTGGGAGCTGATGCCATCAGCATGTGGGACTGTGGCAGGAACTCTCCATAGCCAAGGGATATGGAAAGCCGGGTACTAGTTAGCAAGAGGCAGGTGCCTGGTGTTAGTGAGAGACGCACGCCCTCTTCCCTCACGAGAGCAACTGCTCCTTAGCTGAGTCTGTGCTCGAGCGGTTCAGCATACTGGCCAGGACTTACTAAATGATGATCTCTGCAAATCCTTGGGAGTCACTTTTGCACGAGAGAGTGATAAAAGATTTAAAGCCATTTTCATGACCATTAAAGATTCATAGTAGTTGAAATTATATTTAAAGGATTTAACAGCTCTTCCTTGGCTTTCATTGACGAATGTAGTGCTGATATTTTTTGTGATAATGCAGATGGGTCTCCAGTCCAATTGAACTTATTCACATCACGGATGCGGAAGGACAGCGCTCTGATTTGTGGGGTGTGATGTGTGTGTTGCCGGAGCATCTTCTCTGTGGCAGGTTCGGGTGGTACTTCAAGGAGACAGCCATAGCCAATAGGTGAGAGCATTTGGCATGTATGAAGGCTGACCCAGGCTCACCGTCCATCAACAAGCGTCACTGACCTCTCTGCAGCTCTGCTTCTCAGATCGCAGCTCTCAGGATGGCACACGCCCTGCGCCTGTTAGATTTTGCCAGCTTAATACAAGTAGGGTAAGCTGGGCAGAGAGAACCTCCATTGAGGAATTGCCTTCATCAGATTGGCATGCAGGCATGTCTGAGGGGGTGCATTTTCTTGAATCATGATTGATACAGAAGGGCCTAACCAATGTGGGCAGGTGGTTCTAGGTGGTATTAGAAACCATTCGGAGCAAGTCATAAAGAGCAAGCCAGGAGGCAGCATGCTTCCATGATTTCTGCTTCTGCTTGAGTTCCTGCCCTGGCTTGCCTTGGTGATTACCTCTGATCTGGACTTGTAAGCTACATAAACTCCTTCCTTCTTCAAGTTGCTTCTGGTCATGGCGTTTATCACAGCAACAGAAACCTGACTAGGGCAGCTTTTCTCAGGATATTAGCTGCTTCAGCACCTTCTCAGACTCTATAACGGTGACAGTGACCACGGTGGTGCACAACCATAACCCATGCAGCCAGACCCCATGCCACCTCAGGGGCCCTCTGGAAGACTATAAGCAACGACACCTGCGTCCATAAGAGATCATCCCAAGCCTTGTGTCTGCCCCAGTGTCCCAAAGCTGAAGGGTCAGAGCCTAATAACTCATTTACTCATAGCCCGTGGATGGGAGCATACAAAATCTGCAGGCTCCTTTCCTCCTCCGCCCTTCGTCTGTCGTGGCTTTCGCATGACAAATACATCCATGGACCAGAAAGTCAGCCATGTCGAGTGCAGATGACAAGCGAGGGCTCAGGACCTTGTCTGGCAGATGCCAGGGGAAAAGGCATCCGTGCCAATCTATGTTAAATGAGGACGGCTAAGGACCTTATGTCCCTAGATATCAATCAGCCTTTGCTTGTGAGCACAGTGCCCATCAGTGGCGGATGGTGACTGAGCTGGCAAGAAGCAGGTTGAGTTGTTTCAGAGTGGTGGGCAACAAACTCTTTGCAAGTCAGGATCAACAGAAAGAAGTTGGAAGGCCTGCACGGTCGACACTCGCCCGGTGCCAGGTGAGCAGGTGCAGGGTCATCAGGTGCCAGGTCTTGCGATGATGTATTTACCCATACTCACTAATGGAATGCTCTAGCTCCTTCCAAGCTGACTGCTGCGTATCACTTTGAAAACGTGAATCATGAGACTCAGAGATGTTATCTAAACTACCCAAAGGTGACAGGGCTTTTAGGGGGCAAAGCTAGAACCCTGGCTATGGGCACGACAGCAAAGGAAAGGATGAAAATGCCCCCATCATCATGGTCACACTGGCATTTTGAAAACTGTACCCAGTTCCTCCCAATTGAAGGGACCAACTGAACAGTAACGATACTGTTTAACAAATTCTACCAGAAGCAAGGATACAAAGTGCTACTTCTTCTTAGTTTTTTTTTTTCCATTTTGTTTTACATTCCCAGGGGTCAGGGACTGGAGTTGCAGCTGTCTGTGCACTGTATGGGTGCTGGGAATCGAACCTGGGTCCTCTAGAAGAGCAGCCAGTGTTCCTAATCACTGAGATATCTTTCCACCCCAGTAGTAATTTTTCATACAAGTCTCTGGGAATATTGACATTTGTAGCACAAATAACAAACACCCAGAGACAAATATTGGGGTTCAAGATCAGAAAAACAAAGCGGTCAAGTCACTAGAGAGCTCTTACTTCTACCAAGGCTCAGACAAGCAAGAGGGTGATCCTGTTCTCAGCGTGACTGTAGACTGCAATGCTCTCCACCAGACCTCAGACTGCAATGAGCTCGTCTCCTCTGCCTTATATACCTCTCTCCACCCAGCCAAATCACTCCTGTCTCCTCCACCTCCCTAGTGCGGGGATTAAAGGCGTGTGACTCCAGAGTTCTGAGAGCATCTTCGCGTGAGTTTTATTTCTCTCTTTACACAGATTCAATCTCACTTGAGTTCTGGGATTAAAGGCGTACGTCATCACTTCCTGGCCCTGGTGGTTTAGCTCTACGCTCTGATCTTCAGGCAAGCTTTATTTATTAAAACACATAAAATGTCACAAGAGACAGTGTCTCAGAACATAGAATACTTGGATTTTGACTGACACAAATGTGTGTTCCTCTTCTTCCTTTATCAATGGAGTAGTCGATAAATGCTAAATTAAATATAGTATAAAATTAAATGCAGTATTGCATGCTTATTAGCATCTAAAATGCTTGGCCAGATAGACTGTCATTTTTACTTTGTCAGGGGTGTTATGGACTAAGAGAAAGATGTTTATAAAACACAGGCTGTTTCTTCATGGAATGCACTCTTGAGTCTCAACACAGTTTGGGTATGAAATGCGCCCCCAGCCCCCCAAAACCCTCATATTCTGAAAGTTAATGCCAAGCTAGTGGAACTGTTGATCCGTGATCAGAAAATAAGAGTATTAACTTTATCAATGGATGTCTTTGAAGCGGATGTCTCGTCTGACCCCTCCGGCTCTCCTCTTTTTCTACTGCTTTACCACACACTCTGCCATGGTGGACTGAAACTCGGGAACTGTGAACACAAACAAATCCTTTTCTCTCGTAAGTCGCTTTCTCAGGTGTTTCTCACCACAAACAGCAACTAACGCACACCTTCAGCCCCTGGAGAAGGCAGCAGGGTTGGCGCAGCTGCAGGGTAAGGGAGGAGCCTAACAGTCAAGGTTCTACCTCTCGGTGGGTACCTAAGCAAGAGGTTCAGAGTCGGCCTGCTCCGATGCCTGATTGTTTTTTCTTAATTTAAGTTTGTGATTGACTTACGATGTGCACTGGTACTTTTAAGAGCTTCGAATCAAACACAGTGCGAGTTCAGAACAATGTAAATGGCCTCCCAGAAAAGGGAGGGGGAAGACGCGACCGTAATCTTTTTTAATGGCTATAAAATGTGGGAAGGATAGATCATGAGCTCGCTGCATGGGGCCCTTGTCTGATCTCAATCCAGTATTGTAATTTAGACATGACTTTTTATTTAATTTCTGACTGAGAAAGGGAAATTAGAAAGCAGCATTATCTCCGCTGCTTCGTCATAATGAACGATATTTCACAGCGTCAGCCCTGGAGTTACCTTCAAAACTTCTTTTACGAGGCGCATGTTGACTCCGGTTGTAGGAGAGTGCAAGTTTCCCCACACTTGGGTTGCTTGAGGAGCAGAAAACCTAAGCAAAGTTTGTAATTAGAAGCTGGTTTAGGGCTCGGGTGGCCCACGGGCTGGCAGGTAGGGGAGGCAAACAAAAAGAACTTTGAGCTGGGCGGTCACCAGAAGACTCCGAAAACCTGGCGAGGTTGCCCTGCGCTTGCTGACATGTAAGTAACAGTTCTCTTCCCAAGCTTGCTTGTTGGTTTGATTTTTAAATCAGGGGGATTTGTCCCATCTGTAATTAACCCTTGCATCTGACCAGAGCCGGGCTGCCTCCCGCCTCTTCTCTTCCCCACGCCTGGACACTAAATACATAATGGTTTGATAAATATTTAAGCAGCGATGAGGAAGATAATGCAAGCAATCCATTAAAGCCGCCTGCCTGGGCCGGCACCGGGGAAAATGGTGGTGCGAAAGTGGATGGAGCTGCTAGAATTACAGGCAGATCAGCAGGCTCCTCGGCCGCAGAGGGCATAGACACAGAGCTCCAGTCCCGGAGGCCAGGCGCAGGCGCGGAACCCTGGGGCCCTCCAGAGTCTCGCAGTGGCCCTCCTGCCACTCACTGTCATCAACACGGGTCAGCCTCGCTGCTGAGCAAGATGGGACTGACGTACTCTGGATGGTAGATGGCGTGCAATGAGCTCTGTCCATGCGGGAAATTGGGACCACCAAGGCCATTGAGGACAGCTTGCTGCTAACCTCTATGCCAGGGTGGCCCCGAGCCGCAGTTTGACCAGGATAATCCCAGTTTCTGTCAGTTGTCTGGCACAGTGTTCAATGGTGCCCTCTGCCACTTTTAAAACATTAGTTTGATGACTGCATATATGTCCACGTAACTGTGTTCCGCTCACACTCAGCCCTCCACTGCGTCTCATCATCCTCCTCTCCTCACCAACCTTCCTCTAAGCCCTTATCCCGTTGTCACATCTCTTTGTTTTGTTCTTGCTTTTGCACGTGACAGGCTGGGTTTAACCGGGGACATTCCTAAGGGCATGCATGTGAAGCTATCCACGGGACCACAAGTAACTCTCCAGTGTCTGCATCAGTTGTGAAAATGACGTCCCCTCCTCTGATAGCAGCCTCTGACTACCCCTTTTTGAGCACCTTAGCTTGAATGCTAATTTCTATGGTGACCCCACCTATGACTCTCCAATAGAATGCTTTAGAACGAAGGAGATGAGTGGGTAGGAATGACAGCAGCAATGACTGTCATGTGAGCTACATTGAGGAAAGCCATGTATAGGGCTCAAACACCCTACTACAGAAGACACCACACACACACACACACACACACACAGAGAGAGGGAGAGAGAGAGAGAGAGAGAGAGAGAGAGAGAGAGAGAGAGATTTCTGCACCTTGATATAGTCAAATTATAAAAAGAAAATGATTGTTTGAGCCCACAGCTTTAGAGTTCAGTCATGACTGGCTAACCCTGTTGCTGTAAGCCCATGGCAGCAGAGAATGGCTGAAGAGAAACCACTCACCTTATGTCTGGGCAGTGAACAAAGAGGAAGAGGTAAGAGTTGGGGTCCTGTTCACCCTTATGAGGTTATGAACCCAATGGTCTAAACACTCCGCACCGTGCTGTATTCCCATGGCTTCCCCATCTTTCTGTAGTATCAGGCTAGGAAGCAAGGCTCTCTAGCACGTGGGTCTTTGGGGAATCCAGATCCTAGCACATGGAACATAGCCTCTTGATTTCCCTAAATCCCTCTTGCACTTCATACAAGCCTCTTAGCCTCCTGCAAGCTCACCTTGACTCTAACACCAGCAAACATACTTAGCACCATAGGGTCCTTCAGGGGCCCAGTCAGATCCATTCCCTGTGGCTTTGTCACAGTTCTCAGCTCAGTGTAGACTGGCTTTATGGAATCAGTCTATCAGCCACAGTTATTTATAATTTGCTGCATCTCTCCCTTGCTCAAAATGTCTTTCACTATAGCAATTTTTCAAAGATTTGCTTCTTTTTATTTTATGTGCACGAGTGTTTGCCTAAAGGTATTTTTAAGCACACCATGTGTATGTCTGGTGCTTATAGAGATCAGAAAAGGGCACCAGACCCCCTGCAACTAGAGTTACAGAGTTGTGAGCCACTATGTGGGTGCTAGGAACCAAATCAGGGTCCTCTGCAGGAGCAGCAAATGCCCTTCTCTCTAGCCCCACCACTACACCAATTTAAAAATCCATCTTTATCCAGGATATCATCAGTCATAGCTTCAAATAATTGTCAGCAAAAGACTCCCCTTTATACACAAATATACCCAGCACGAATCATAGGTGGCCACACACATTCTTCTCCAAAATCTCATTTCTACTCTCTAAATATAGAAAGGTTGGGTCCCTACTTTTTCATGATCTTATGATTACTTGTTATTCTCTTTTTAGATAATCAAGGAGTGAACCATTAAAAATTAAAAATTTGGTGGAGAAGCTGGGGAGATTGGTCAGTGGGTAAAGAGCTTGCCTCACAAATGTGACCTGATTTAGAATCCCTAAACCCATGTAAGGAAAGGCATCCTAGTGTTTTTACAATGCTTTTATCTGGGCCGTGGAGACAGGAAAATCCCTGGAAGCTCTCATGGCAGCTAGCAGGCCATAAAGAAGAGCCTCTGTTCAAACAAGGCAGAAGGTGAGGACCAACACCCATTGTTGCCCTCTGACCCTACCCATGCACTGAGGTGTACTGTCACTCACACATAGACATACACACATCACACATCACACACACACACACACACACACACACACACACACACACACCAAAATGATACCTATTATTCATTCAATTCATCTCTTCCCTCTTATCTATCTATCTATCTATCTATCTATCTATCTATCTATCTATCTATCTATCTATTCAATGATGCAGTCAATAGACATTCCCGAATATGGTGTGCCGGGCTAATCCCATTTCCAATGGGACCCAGACAAACGCCACAAAAGTCTCAGTTGCCTCATGGCTGGGGAACTAAAGAGAACACTGCCTTGCTAGTTACATCACTCAATGCCTCCCTGCTGGACAGGTTATAAGTCTTTGTGTCTGGTTCTCCAACTCCCAGAGGATGACTCTGGAGGCTGAGGAGGGAAAGTGTCCTCAGGGGATTCACACCCTCAAATCTATTTGTGCGTCGACCTTCACCCTTGCCTCAGCTTCCAGCTCAGACTGCATCTAATGCGTGTGACCTCTGCTTCTCTGGAGAGTCTCCGGAGTCCAGCCCAGACGCCCCAGCCCACCGGGCTTACAGGCCTCTATGGCCTTGATGTCGACCAGCCTCCCTCCTTACTACAGTGTCCTTGGGGTTTTACAGGCAAAGAGAGCTATAGCAATATTCAGATGTCTGCGGGACTCCATAGGTGAAGCCTTGGCCATGAACCATGTGCTATCTAGAGGGAGAGTGTGCCTGCTTGTACATACAATGCACATGCTTATCTCATGGCTACATTCTCCCTTTCCTTTGTAATACCCCCTCTTTATTTCACTCATGGTATTGCAAATAGATGGTTATAGAAATTTAATTTTTCTTTTGAATTCACAGATTCTGATATCAGATTCCTTGAATTCACTATGGCTTGTTTCCCCAAAATAATTGCTAGATGTAGCTAATACAGTAATACAGGCACACTGCTTTTTTTTTTTTCCGCAGTTAGGACTTAATGTAATAGAAAGTTTTGACTGGGCACTCTGATCCTCTTATCTAAGAATCAGTCTTGCCGTTATCTTTGTGAGAGCTGTCCTGGTCTTTGGGAGGACCACCTAGCTAGCACTGAGCTCAACCAATGGAGGAGGATGCCTAGGAGAGGGTAGCTTGTGATTATGAAGGGTCAAGCATGTCCAAGAGAACACACGGAAGCATCGTGGTGTGTAGTCTAGGATCAGCCTGACTCAGACTCCAGGGATGAGCAGGTTGACTTTGAGGGTGTTCTTCCCAATCTAGGTCTCAGTTTCTTCACACTTGAAACGGGGTTGGTGGAGTCTCCTCATGCTGCTGTTAGGGCTGAAGAGGGAGGACATAGTGTCAGCCCAGCACCTGTCTCAGTGAAAGTTTCCCATGTCTGGCAAGTTTTATTATTAGGTGGGATGCAAGCACAAAATACCCTATCTGTTCAAAAGTTAAGACCTCACAGGGCTGTGGAGACCAGCAGATGCCGAGCTGTTTGCTTTGAGCTATCTCTGTCTTTGCATGCGCTAAGCATGGCCTACTGGTTTCTGAAAAGGACCATTAGGCTAATTCTGAAGTCCTCGTTCTATAAAAGCCCCAGGGAAGAGGGGCGATATGCTGGTGATGACTGTGACATCTAGAACTTTCCTCAAAGCCCTCCTTCTTACACAGGTAACAGTGGAGTTGCTGGCCTAGTGAATCCCATGCATACCTGACCATCATTTATCCTCTTGGAGACTGTAATTGATAGTAGCTTCGGTTGAACCCATAGGATGTTGGTAAGAGCTGGAACAATAATCCATGACCTTGACTAGAAGTCAAACCTGAGAGTAAACAGACAGATAGCTACACCAACTACCAAAAGGTAACATGAGAAGGTAGGAGCACAGGCAGCCCTCAGCACAAGGGAAACGCTAGGTAGTTCACAAGGGGGGTATTTAGCCGTGGTGAGGAAGGGATGTTGGGGTCTCTAAGTTAGTCCACCATGCAAAGCTCTCTGCTACTCTGACAAAAGAATCACTGTTGATGGCCTTGGAGATGCAGAGAAGAAGAAAGAAGCACTCTGAAGATTTGGGGAGGGAGATGGGGAGAGACCCTCCCCCAACAACTTGTCTTGGTGATGATAAGAGATGGCACAGAAACTGGAGACGTGTTATGACTGCCGATGGGTGGAACTGTGGGCTGAGCATTTGTACCCCCACCCCCAAGTTCGTATGTTGACATCCTGACCCCCATATGGTGGGATTTGAAGGTGGAGTCTTTAGGGGTGGCTAAGGTTTCATGAGGTCATAAAAGTGGAGCCCCATGGTGGGATTAGTGCCCTAAGCACCAGGACTTCTCTGTCCTGTGAATCTGTCAGAGAGGCGTTATCTACAAGCCCCAAAGAGGCTCGAACATGTACACATGAGTACCCCAGTCTTGGCTTTCAGGCTTCTAGAACTGTGAGCAATAACAACTGTGCCTTATGTGTTTCCCTGGAGTAGCATTTCCTTGAGCAGCTGCTGGACCGAGCGAGCAAAGCAGGTGTGTACACCCTGAACACCAGCCACCACCTTCTCCCACAGCATCTCAGCAGCCAGGACTATCCACGGGGCTGACCCACCTCTGGCCACAAAGCACTGTTATTTGCAGAGAGCCTCTTGGGGCTCACAAGGGGTACGGACCGAACCTGCGGTAGAATCTTCAATCACAGCACATTTCCCTTCGGGGTGGCAGGATAGAGGGCAGACCTTGCTGAACAAGAAAGAACCTGCCCAGAGCTATGGGAGCCTCTGCTCCCTGGCTAGAAATTGGCAGTACAACAGTGGGCTGAGCCTTGCTTCTGTGCAGAGCCACTCCAGTCCGCTAGCTGTGAGGAGTCCTTGTCACCCTGGTAAACTTGGCTCCTTCTCTGCTCAGTTTCTCTGACAGCAGTGACTGCCGTGCTGGGTCTAGGAGCCTAGGTTTGACTAGGAGGACCGGACGAATCATTTCTAGTTCTGAAGTAACAGAAAGTTTGTCTGGATTCCAAGCTTGTGGGTTTTCTTAGGAGCCTTCTGCTGGGCTGAAAATTGGACAAGTGGGGTCTACTGGGCCCTTCCTACTTCCCTGAGCAGGCTGGCAGGGCCTACTCTATTGCTGATATCCATACCAACCTGAAGTTGCTTCTCCTGGCCACCTCCAGATTGGCCTTGGCTCTAGGCTACGAGCCACTCCTTTAGCTATAGTGTTCTACAAGGGTAGAGTTTAACTTCTGGTGGAGACTTTCTCCCTGAAAGAAGCTGGCAACTGGAGTCCTATTAGGCTGTCGAATTTCAAGAGGCTGCAATATACGATTCCGTCCTAACTCAATTGTGTCTTCATTGGACAGTTTATTAACCCAAATGATAAAATTTGCAAGTCCCAAAACTGTAGGCATCAATAAGAGACGAGTTAGAAGTCCTTCGGTAGACTTCCACCCTGACAAGTTCTGACTGGGATCCCTCCACACTACAGACACCAGTGGTTGGCTTCATGGTATCCAAGCAAGCGCTTACTACCTGCCGTGAAATGTCCCACTGTTCAGGGAGGAGGCAGGAGGCGGGGAGCGTGAGAGCCAAGATGCATACCTTGGTGAGGTCAGGGGCGGGAGAAAGTTTTCTCTAGGTGCATGATGCACCTGGATCAATAAACAGGTTTTTTTTAATTGTTATTCATTTTACAACTCAATAAAGCTTAATTATGAGAAAGCAGGAAGAGAAGCAGAAGCCACGCTCACATAATATTGTGTTCCTTGCAGCAATTCCTGTGGGGCCCTCACACTTGCGTTGCAATGTAGAACAAACCAAATTACGGGGACTATTCAAAATTCATTTAAGAACATCATTGAGGAGCATCATAATAAAAACACAATGAAGACAAGCTCGGGCTGTTAATTTGTGGCGCTGTGAGTGTTTGGGGGGGTCTGGAAGTGTACGTGTGAGTTGTGAGAACACAAGCATGGCTGAAATGGTTCTGCCAGGCGCAGGGGGTGTCCAGTGACCGAGAGTTAGCAGGTCTGAGGCGAAGGACGAGACTGGCTCAAAGGGAACACGGAAGGAGTTAGGGACCGTTGGGAAGTGCCCGTTGTCTTATCCCTCTTCAGGCTCCAATCCTGGTGCAGTTTTGGGGGAGGAACCAGGATGCATATAAAAGGCTGGAAATCCCAGAGCTTAGACACACACACAGAATTCAAGAAATACCCCACTCCCTGTCTCTATCTCCTCTCTAGTTAGGTGAACCCCTTCATCTCGCTGGAGACAGAGAGCCCGTATCTGATGAGCTCTTATCTCAACAGAGAGCCTAAAGGACCGTGCGCAGGGCTCCAAGGCCCTTGGCTGTGTGCCATCCATGATTCCTGGCTTTCCTGCACCTGTGACTCAAAACATGACCTGTGACTCAAAACAGCCCAATGCAGTACGGATAGATGGGTGGCCTGCAAGGGCTGCAGAGCCTTTCTTCGGAGGTTCCCCAGCCTGGGTTGGGACCTTCTTGGTTCTGGCTCCTCCTAAAGACTTTCCTCGGCCCTATGGCCTAGGCTGAGAAAGGACTTCTTGTCCTCATTGCAGCTGATCTCAGTTCTGCTCTCCCAAACCCAGCTGTCTTCCTCCCGGGCCTGCCCCGGGTGCCCTGCCTTTCTGGCTGCCTTGCCTTTCCGGCTGCCCTGCCTTTCCGTTTCTGTCTTCACAGTGTGGAGCTTTACATTTTCCTCCCATGTCCTGACCCCATTTGACCACTGTCCTGTTAGGTCCTTGAGCCCATTGCTTTGGGCCTCAGTTTACTTATTTGGAAAGCAGGTGTTGTAAGTTTTCCTTCCCTTCCTACAGGAGTTTTTTTCCCCCTGAATTAATTAATTCTCTTAATTAATTAATTAAGTAGATCGCTTTGAGATACTTAGACAAAAGGTGCATTCGAAGTGCAAATTATTATTTATTCTTAATGAACCCTTCTTTGGAGATAATTTACTCCCGATTCTGCGGGGAAACACAGTGGACCCTGGGGAAGGAGAAAATGACAAGGCTGACTCTCTGTTTGTTTGGGGGGAGCAGGAAGGGAGGGGAGGGGGTTATATGTAGTGATTCTCTCCCTGGACGAGTAGTGAGAGAATTAACCAACAGCACTCTCCATGTTCCACCATGCCTCCTCAGCCCTCCGCCAAGCTTCTGTGTCCCTCCGCCCTACCCCCTTCTCTGCCCCTTCCCCACCCCACCTCCACCCCTGCCCTCACCCCCATCCCAGCCCTGCCCCTACCCCTGCCCTGCCCTGCCCTGCCCAACCCCTGCTCTACCCCTGTCCTCACCCCTGCCCTCACCTGGGCACATAGCCTCTGCTTATCTCCTTCCCGTTATTATTTCTTCCGTGTGTGTGTGTGTGTGTGTGTGTGTGTGTGTGTGTGTGTGTGTGATTTCACTCACTAGAGAGAGAATGAAACACGACGCAAAAGTGCTTTCTTTGGGGGGGAGGTATTAACATTTTAAAAGAAATGGACTGCACATAGCCACAGGCTATGTCAGAATTATAGGCAGGGTGACCAGAAGGGGAGAATTCTGGGAAGAGGAAAGGTCAGTCTGCAGACGTCACCCAGACACAGAGGAAGCAAGATGAGAGTGCCTCACTGATAAAGGTACAAAGCCACGTGGCTAACACAGACAAGAATTGTGGATTAATGTAAGATATAAGAGTTAATAAGAAGCCTGAGCTAATAGGACAACCAGTTTATAATTAATGTTAAGCCTCTGTGTGTTTCTTTGGGACTGTGGGACTTCAGTGGCTGTGGGATGGGACAGAACAGAAGCCTCTGCCAACACCTGGGGGAAGAAACAATATTGTCAAGCAGCTAGTATTGGGCTATTGGGCCCAGTCTGACTCTACCATTAGCAACTTGGCAAGTCAACAAGTTACTGTCTTAAACAGCCCCCAGCCCATGACATAGATAAGAACCTGTATCTGTGCTTGTTTCCAGTTACAAATGTACTGATATGTAAGAGACACTCCACAGTATTTGGCACATGGCAACCACTCAGTCAATGCTATTATTAACAGAAAAATGTTCAGACAGACAAGGGCAATGCCTGTTTTCTTGATCTTTCCTTACTAAGAAAAACAGATCTTACTCAGGAGGCAGAGGCAGGAAGATCTCTGTGAGTTCAATGCCAGTCTGCTTTATATAGTCAGGTCCATGACAGCCAGGACTACATAGAAAGAACCTATCTCAAAAACAAGCAAGCAAACCAACAAAAAAAAAATCTTTTGTTTATTAGGCAACTTCTCTGTGCCAAACCTGTTTAGGGTGAATTATATATTTAAAATAATATCAAAATGTCTTTGAGTGATTGACATATTGTCAATGACTTAAGCCAATCTAGTCAGCGTTTATTGTAAGATGGTGGTGGAGAAAAATCAAACATGTTTAAGGGAAGGCCCTTGCATTTTGGGCAGAAAAATTTCTTGTGGGTGCTTCTTAATGAGGTGTCCGCCTTTAAGGGCAGATTTTCCGTAGCTGAATCCTGACAAGGAGGCGTGGCTAACTGACCTGTTCTGTCGGAGGACAGCAGCAGAAGGCAAACTTTGTACAGACTGAAGTTTTGCCATCAGTGCCCGTCTGTGTCTACTTCAATGACACAGGATGCTAATTCGAACTCTTACGCCACTTCCCTGAGCCACCAAATAAATAAATAAATAGAAATCTCTTTCAATTCATTTTGGAAAACATCTTGCTTTATTTCATCCCCTTGGTGATTTATAACAAAGTAAAAACTATGATGAGTTATAACGGAACTGGATTCCTAATGTGTAACCCATAGCATTGCTTAATTTGGTTTGCTATTAAAGTTTTAATAGAAAATATCATTTGATTGCAATTTAGGAATAAAATGTGATTTTCATATTATAACTAATATGAATAATAAGCCCCAAAATGTCTTAATATAGCAGACATTTCTATTAACACAATGAATATGCTTCAGATGTTGCTGGCATACTAATTCTGAGTACCATTGTCCCCCTGTACTAACAGGTTAGCTTCTGGAACATTCACTAGCCTCACCCAGGCAGACTAACCGGCAATTATTTCTCAGATCTATTAGTCCTTCTGAGTGCCGTGATAATTAAAGTGTTATGTCTCTTTAAATGAAGTTGGTTTCTATGCTAGGCCAAATAGTTCTCAGACGCTTCCTCTGTGTAGTCTGGGCTTTGGGTAGCTGTGACATCTTGGGATCTGGACTGGGACCTGAAACTATTTTACTCATAAGACTTGGCGCTTCCAGGTCTCCAGGCTAGTGCGTCTCACATAAGTCAAGAGGCTATGTGCTTCCCTTTCTACATAAGCAACTCCTATTATTTTATCTATTTGTTTACTCATTTGTCCAATGATTATGAACTGAGAGCTCATCTTATGCCATTTTCCTGTGGCATTCTAAAGTTACCATGGTGATTAGTCATGACACCGGGCCTCTGCTCATTGGATCAAGTAATCCTGACAAAGGGTGCATAAATGAATGCTATGGGGAAAATTTGGGTCTAAACATGCAGCAACAGGAAGCTGTCCATGCTAGACTCTAAAAGAAGGCTTTCTTGTAAAGTAGAAGTGTAAAGACTGAACAAGAGTGTAAACACAAAGCTGAGGGGTGTTCTGGGCGTGTGCAAGTGTGCTGTGTGTGCGAGAAGGCACATGGTGCCTGGGGCTAGAAGAGATTGAGAATGAGTTGTATTAGACAAGGCTGCCATAACCCTACAGGCCAAGGGGAAGAGTCTACACTGAACCGTAACAGTGGGGAAGTTCTGAAGGCTGGTGGGCCACCTGCCCAGATACGTATCTTGCAAAAGTCACTCTGGTCATGACTTGGAGAATGGGCTAGATCTGTGTTATCAAGGCAGTTTCAAGCTAATGGCCTCTGTTTTCTCCCTGCAGGAGTACTAGGGATAGAGCTCAGACCTCATTCATGCTAGATGAGCTACATTCTGTCACTGAGCTACAGCCCCAGCTCTGGATGGAAGGGTCTGAAAGAGGAAAGAAAGTTTATATAGAATCCAAGCAGAGGATCCCAGGGGCTGAACCTAACTGAGTAGCACATGAGTATAACAGAGGAGAGGGGAAGTAAATATGAAGGGTAGTGAGGGGAGAAAGCAAGGAGGAACCTTCTTCGAAGTCACTCCTACCCAGCTCGCTCCCACCAGCCCATTGTCTGGTAGTGTGTCTTTAGTTCAGCCAGCTCCTGAGCTGACTCAGGTTCTGTTCAAACACTGGCCTCATCGATCTAGCCTGGCCTGTTCCAGTTATCTGCAGAGTATAGTTGAAGATTTTGTATTTATAACAATAAACCCATAATAATAAAAAGCCTATCTTTGAAGGGAGAACCTGAACTTCACTGGAGTGGAGGAATCTGTGTCCTCAGGTTGTACCCTAGCACAGTGCCAGCTCTTAAGTAATACATTTTGAATGGATGAATGAATGAATGAATGAATTCATCTGTGCCTCATACAGCTTAGCAGAAGGAGGCATCACCTGAGAAAAGGATGGCTGTAATGGGGCTGGGGCTGGGTTCATCAAGTAGGAGGCTTGATAAGGCTTCATGTGGGTTTGGCAATACTGAATTACACAAAGCCTTAACGGGTACTCCTGGTCCCTTTTATTGAGTACCCTTTATTGAGTACCTGCCTTGGGTCTTGGGTTCTGGAAGCAAACAGTTCCTACTCATTGGCAGCTTAGAATTTTGTTTTATTTTTTTTAATTTTAGATTGTGTGTGTATGTGTGTGTGTTTCCTCAGAGGCCAGAAGAGGGCATTATCCCTTGGAGCTGGAGTTATAGGTGGTTGTGAGCCACCCAATGTGAATGCTTGGGAATGGACCCCAGCCTTCTGCAAGAGCAGGAAGCTTTCTTACTTCTGAGCCATCTCTACATCCTGAGCTTGGTGTTTTCAGGGGTAACCTCTGCTAACTTTGCCTGAAGTGGCCTGCCCATAGCATCCAGAGTTGGCAACGCTGGTATTGTTTTTCTCTTGGAAAGGTATCTGTCAGCATGCCAGAGCTGTAGATAGCAATCCTGTCTCTCTTTATAGCTGTTGAATGGAGCAGGAATCTCCAAGGAACCAGAGCCTTTATTAGATGCCCTGTGGGCATTTGAGATTTGTAGCATTTTGGGAGGGTGAGCAGAGGACAGGAGTGTGGTTGGCTTCAACGCTGAGGTCTTCTTCCTGGTGATGGAGTGTGGCATGTTTTACTCCTCAACATGGTCCAACGTAAGCTCTCCAAATAGGCCTCATCTGCGGGGCTCACTGACAGCCTCGGTGAGCAGACTGATTGACGCCTCCGTTACTGTCTCATCACTCTGACTAAATGCCTGACAAGGAGCAGCTTAAGCTGGGAGGGAAGATTGATTTGGGCCCCTGGTTTTGAAGGGAAGGTATGGAGGGGAGTGGCTCCACGGTGTCAGGGTATACAGGGGTTCACTTCCATATCTAAGGAGCAGGAGCGCAAGGCCAAGAGAGAGACTGGGGCCAGGTACAAGGCTTAAATAGCCTTCCCGCTGTAGCCTGCATCCTCCACTGTGGCATCAGAAGGTCCTCATGTCTCCCTAATCAGTATCACCAGCTGGAGACCATTTTCAAACACACACAAGCCCATATACAAACCACGCCAGTTGATAAAACCAAGTCCAGACAGAATAACAACCGCCGTCTACCTGTCTTCAGGATGTCACGCCAAGTATATCAACCCAACTTGTGCAAGCAAGCAGATCACCTGCTTTCCTTGAGGGTCACCTGATCATTGCCTAGCTCAATGACGAGCACCACTGAGCCAGGAACACAAACCGCGCATGCCCAGACTCTGCCTTCTTGCTCACCTTGTTAGGCAACCAGAAAAACCTGCCACTTCTTCACTGGTCGGCTGCCACTGCCTCGGATGGGTTCAGGCAGCGTCTGGCTTTGGAAACAGTGCCAAAGTGATAGTGGATCATCTCCATAGCATCCTTCCCCTCAAATGCGTGTTTCCACCCCAACAAGGACAACCACTTACAGATCCGCAGTCGCTGTCACCAGGCCTCTACCTAAAAACCTCCCGTGGCCGATTCTGCAGCACTTTCGACTGGAGTTCATTTCTGAGCTCATGCCTAGGAGACCTCTCATAACCTGTGCTTTGCTTAGATTGACAACTCACGTCTTTCCTTTTCCATAGCGTATTCGAGACAAACGGGAGCCTTTGAAGTTGCTACGATGCTTTAGACCTCTGTGTATCTATCTCTGTGCTCACTCTCCCTCGGCCGGGTGTTCACCATCCACCACTTCCTAAGTTCACGCGCCGTCTCGACACAGTCCGGCTCCAAGCATGTTCTAGTTTGGTTTCTACTGCTGTGGTAAAACACCATGACCAGAAGAAACATGGGGAGAGAAGGTTGTATTTAGCTTACACACACTGTCATAAAGGGGGGTCATGGCAGTAACTCACGGCAGGAACCTGCAAGCAGGAACTGAAGCAGAGGCTGTGGAGAAACCCTGCTTATTGACTTGATCCCCACGACTCTCTCAGCTTGCTTTTTTATACCATCAAGGACCACTCACTTGAGGTGATACCACCCACCATGGGCTCGGCCCTTCTCCACTGATCATTAATTAAGATAATGCCCCACAGATCTGTCAACAGGAAATACGTCAAAAACCCAGGGCATTTTCTCAATAGCCCTTGCCTCTTTCTGGATGACTTTTAGCTCATGTCAAGTTGACAGAAATTAACCGACACACAGTGCCCTCTTCCTGATTTTCTAAAACAGAACTTTCCACCCAGGGTCCTAAAAGTTGATCCATTGGCAGTCTAGAGCCTCTTGAAATCAAGGACCCTATCTTACGTGACATTCTCCATGCTTAGCCCACTATCCAACACGCAGTAGGTGCTCAACAAGGAGCAAATGAACACAAGCCCCCACTCCCATCTGCTGCATCTCAAACGGGTTGGAGAGAACGTTTCGTTGGTTCCTGCAGTCAGTCTTGCTTCTGAGAATGCCCGCTCAGCTGGTAGATCTGCAGTTTGGTCTCTCATTTCTAACGCTCACCCTCCTGGTTTCCTCAGGTTAATATCACCACCATGCTTCTCCACCCTGACCCATTGCCTTCCTACACAGCCCCAGACTGGGCCAGGTTCCGCCTGGGGCCAATGGCCTACCTTCCGGTCTGATGCCTCTCACATTCCCTGTGTGCCAACAGGGAGGCCGCCCTTCCCTTAGCACAGCTCGCATATTTAGCTTTTAATCTTTCCTCATAAATTAATCTCTCTGGCTTCCTAATCATGTCCGTGCCCTTCTCTGCACCCTTTCCACCTTCCCTACCTCCTTTGGGTAATGAGATGCCCATCACTGCGCTGGCTGCAATATCCCAGACTCCGTCTTACCCCAGAGACTATTTCCTTTTGGCTTTGTGTCCTGGCCCCTGCATATGCATACCTAAATCACCCGGCCTTTCTTATTTATTTCTCTGTTGGCTTCCCATCGCAAGCATATCTAATCTGTGCTCTTCTCTGGGGCTGCATCTTCCCAGTGGAACCCCAGGTTTGCGCCCTTCCTTCACTTACGGGATCCATCTCTGTTTTTAGGATTATTTTCCCTCCTTGTGCTGATGCTCATGTCGCTCAGGTTGACTCCCATCTGGAGCCATCTTACCTTAATAGCACTTTTTCCCCCCAGGAGAAAATCATGTTTCTTCGCTCCTTCCCAGGCCAAGTGGCTGGCCCTTCGCTTCAGAGCCCACTCCCATAAAATGCAAAGGGAAAACTGGCTATTCTGAAAAGTGGCTCAGCTCTTAGAAAACCTAAAGCTAAGTTTGTGTTTGGCAGGAGCAAAATTCCCCAAGAAGTCCTCTTTGGTGAGCTATTATACAGAGATTAATACAGATAGGATTTAGTTTATGAGTATAAACTAATCATAGTCTATGACTGATGATTTTGACATAAGAAGGGTTGGAAGATGATATTTAATCTATAGGCCCTTGACAGACTTCTCTTTCCTCTTTTTACCCCTAGCTCCTCTGCACTGACCCAGGAGAAGTTGGTTTGGCAATGTCTTTGTGCTTGGTAGCCTTGTCCCTGTTCACAGTCACCCTAGTGAAGTAGACAAGGTGACAGTGGGCATAGGTGGGTCAAAGAGGAGCAGAAGGGTCTGAGGGAGGCTCCTGCCAACACAGGGAAGCCTCATTCTGCCCCTTCTGGTTATGTCATCTAGGACCAGTTAACCTTCCTAGATTCTGATTTCTTACTTATTTAGGGATGAATGATAAAACATTTCAGGATTGGTAGAAAAAGACAAGAGCTGGGAGGTGTGACTCAGTGGCAGACAGCTTGCCTAGCATTTGTAAGACCTAGTTCAACTTCAAACATTGCAGAAACAAAAACACCAATGAAAAAGAAACACTAAATATGGACATAGGTCCAGGCTAGCACCCACCCCACGTTCTTGTCCTGATTTCTCAGAGGGGATGCCTAATGATAGATGTGTCCCTTTGGGTGTTTTGTCTCCTGAAATCCACTATTAGTATTACTGATTGGTTCTTACCTTAAAGAGGCAACTATCCCGATGGTGTGAATGCTTCAGTCGGCCACTATCACCTAGAGAATAGCCTGTCTACAAGCCAGTGATGTGAGGGTTTGGTGGTGGGAGAAGTGATTGTGTGTGTGTGTGTGTGTGTGTGTGTGTGTGTCAGAATGTCTAGAGGATCACAGCATCTTCTAAATGAGAGCACTGCTTAGGGAGCATGGTGAGGGCAGAGGATGGAATCACAGAGTCTGCAGGGTGGGAGCACTGCTGGGGGCAGGGTCGGGGCAGAGGATGGAGGATCACAGCACCCTCTGGGTGGGAGCACTGCTGGGGAGCAGGGTGGGGGCAGAGGATGGAGGATCACAGCACCCTCTGCGTGGGAGCACTCCTGGGGAGCAGGATGAGGGGAGAGACAGTATCTGATTAGTGTTGGGGCAAGAGCATGCTTCAACTTCCAGTGTTTCTGGAATTCAGTATGCAAAATTTTCCCCACATTTTGTCCCATGTAGATGCTCAGGCAGGGTGTCTGGGGGCGGGCCTCAGAATCGACATTTCCGGTAAGTTCCAAGCATTGCCTGTGCTTCAGAACACTCCACATGGGAAAATTCCCACAGGCTTTGACTAAGACTTCAGTAGGACACTAGGCTTTGGGTGATGTGTGGGACCCTGCAATCCTGTCTCAGAAACTCAGGTCAGGGATGCTCTGTCCCCAGCTCCAGGCCAGGATCCTCTACCAGGCTGATTTGAATTGCCATTATTTGTTTTGACTCAGAACATCGCCCAAGTTGTTTTCCTCATGTAGTCTCCTAAAGCAAAGCACATTACACTCAGCCCTTTCCTTTTATCTCCTCAGCTGGCATCACTATAGATTTTTTTAAAGCAATTAAATTCATCTGGCACGATTTGTACGACATCACTCCTGCCATTTATTACTTATGACTTTATTCCCCAGCAGTTCCAAAGTTTCTCTCCCTTGGCTTGCTTGGAAAGTAACTTTTATTTTATGCTTCCCATGGGGTTGTATATAGATTACAGTTTACACAACCAAAAGCATCCATACCTTTACACACACACACACACACACACACACACACACACAGAGAGAGAGAGAGAGAGAGAGAGAGAGAGAGAGAGAGAGAGAGAGAGAGAGAGAAATGTAACCAAGTCCTGATAACTCTTGTCTTCTCCTCCAAAGGGTCTTAAACTCCGTCTTCTTCCTGGAGTGACCTCGTACCTGCCAGCTATGAGGAGGTGTGTACCTTGCAGACTAGTGAAGGGTACCATCCTGTGAGTTCTGGGTATTGATTCCACCCTGATGCTTTCGCGGCACATGACCTCAGTCCCTACAGTCCACAGTTTCCAGGACAACGCCCTTGACTGTCTCCTTATGCTGCCTGTGAGCTTTGCTTCTTCTTCAGATGTTCACGAGGCCACTTTATGGTGACTCATCTTGGCTGTCAAATTGGGAAAAGGAAACCTTATTGAAGAATTGCCTGCATTACATTGTCTTGTGAGCAGGTCTGTTTGGGAAGGGGTGTTCTCTTGACTGTTAATTGGTGTCGAGGGTCCAACCCACTGTGGATGGTCCCATCCCTGGGCAGGTGAGCAAGGTTGGGCTGTGTAAGAAAGGTAGCTGAACATGAGCCAAGAGCAAGCTGGTAACCAGCATTCTCCAGCGGTCCTTGTTTCAGTTCCTGCCTCCAGGCTCCTGTCTTGAAATTTTGCCTTCACTTCCCTCAGTGATGAACGATAACCTGTAAGTCAAGCAAGTCTTTTCTTTTCTAAGTCACCTACTTGGTGTTTTATCACTGTAATAGGAGGTCAAACTAAAACCTATTTCTGTATCTGTTCGGGGAGCCTGATGCTGTGCTGGACTTCCTGTGAACACCAGGCTAAGCAGCTCCTGGTGCTGATACACACGTGACTAAGCACCGCCCACAACTGCTGCCCTTCTGCTCGGAGATCTTCCTGAGTGGAGAGAACAAGCTCTCCCTGCTCTCCTGGCTGCCCTTCTAAATGGCACCCGTTGGCCCTCACACGTCCCTGTGCTCATTTGAGATCTATAATCAGGACTCCAGTCATTCTGCAGCCCTCCTATGTCCTTCCCATCTCCCACATCCTTCCTGTATTCCGGTGTTAGTCCTGAAATTTTCCAAAGAAAAACCAGTCCCACCATTCTGACCAATGTAAGCAAGTGTTTTATTAAAATATTAAATACTGACCAAGATGGAATTTGGTCAGGACTACTCCATGGAAACTTCCATGTGAGTGGCCCTGAAGCCTGTATTGTTGGGGCTTATATGGACAAAACCCATAGGCCACCATACTTTCCCAGTAGGCTTTGTTGCTCTTTTTCATGAACTACAACTCCCAGCATTCCAGGAAGCTATCTGGTGTTTGGGCAGGTGGGCCTTAGAGGTTTGGGTCTCACACCAAGGTCAGTGCTATGGGCTTCATGGAGGGACCTGCTCATTGGCTCTCTAGTCTTACTTGCCCTGATGTTTCTCACTTCCTGGGTGATCTCCACTTCTGAACCTGAGTGTGGAGAAGACACGTGGTTAATAAAATGACTTCTACCTTGTATTATTCCCTTGTCCATCTTTAAGACCTAGGCTTAGCTCATGGCACATCTTTGAAATGCTGTCAAATTTCCTCCATAAAACATCTTGCTTCCATACCTCCATTCTGCTAAGGTTTTTCTTAAGGCACACAATTTCTGAATGGTATGATATTTGTGCATATTGTAACATTATAATGTGATGCTTTGATTCCTGTAGACATTAGGCATTGATCTTCTCGGGGTAACTAGCATATCTGTCACCTTAAATGTCTATTGTTTCTTTGTGGTGACTACATTCAATTTCCTGTCTTCTGACTATTTTGAAATCTCTAATGCATATGATGCATTACTGTTCTGCTAAAGAATTCCAAAAACATTACCTAGAATTGTAAACTAAAGAGAAAATGACACCGTGTTCTCAGGTCTTTCCAGACAGCCTCCCTGGAGACCCCCATCCCCATGCATCCTAGAAAAGAATTGTGACAAAGTCACCGGGACTGGGGAATCGTTGGCAGAGAGTCCAGCTGTGCCCCTTACCTGTGGCATGAACAGAAGCCTAGCACCCACACTACTGACCCCGTCACCCCAGGTCATGAAGCATTCTGCTCTCTGCCTGGCTCACCTGCAGGAGGTCCCCCACTGTACACAAAGGCCTGCTGGGGGACTTTTCAGGTGTCAACCAGCATGGCACATAGGTCCAGGTGTGTAGTGGACTCTGCCTTACATTTCTTGGGCACTCTCTTTCATCCGCTCTTACATCCTCTTGGGGCGTCTGAGCTAACTTCCAAGGGGGTGACTGATCCGTGTTGTACATGCAGCCTCCTTCAGCTCTCATTATGATGTTGAAGCATTCAATAGGCAAAGCCAGTTCAATTAGAAATTCAAATGTAACATCCCAAGGAATGTCAACAATAAAATTATCAATGAAAGAACTGAAAGAGTTGTTGGATTGTTAAGCGACCATTTCAGCTCTTATAAAAATCTTAACTGTCTATAAGAAATGATTTCAAAAATTTAATACCTACGTGTGTAGCAAGGCTCCTTAGGCATGGTGCTTATGGAGAATTTGAAGACAGCCACCATTAGATGGTATTGATCAGGAATTGGCGCGTAGTCATTTCAAACACGAAGCAATATGAAAACATGGAGGCGGGGTCAGGCTTCTCGCAAAGTTGAAAGGATTTTATTTGAAAATTTTATACACCTTCAATATTTAATATCTTCTCCAATACTTATCCTCTGACTACAATTATACAATATGAGGAAAAGGTAATAAAAATGTCCCATCAAGCCCCACAGAAAGACTTCCAAATAATTTCCAGTCCTTTCCAGTATTCAGCATAAATACTGCAACTGTGTTTGCGCACCGCCCGGCTACTTGCTCGGGAAGCTCTGCCCCATTGGCCGAGTGTGGCTTCCGGATGCAGGCAGTCTTTCTGGTGTCCAATCCCATCTCCTCCACACACTGGCTGTGAGCGTGCCAGAAAGTTGCTTAACTGAGTTGAACTCAGTCTCCTCATCTGCAAAAGGGGAAGCAACCTTGACTTTAGGACTGTGCTGGGACCCGAGGACCTGTCCAGCATCGCTAACTCATCCCTTCACCTCTGTATGACCTTGGTTTTCTGAACCACATTTCCGAGAGTGCAAAGCGGCCATCACAGACTATTGTGATGCCAGACGACCCGGCTGCCCAATCACGGCTGCTATCAGGGGCTGGATCTCAAGACGGGCAAGGCGAGATCACAGAGTCCCCATAAAACAGTGACTTCAGAAAGAGGGGGGAATGGCACCCAGCGCTTTGCTGCCAACTCACTGATTTAGTATTCAGAACTCAGGATTTATGGAGCCGCCTTCCTCTGTCACATCATCCATCAGAGACAGACACTCAAGAGACGGAAGGGGAAAAAATTAAAAACCTGTTTATTGCTTGACTTGCTCTAGGCATGTTTTAGCTTATTGTTCAGCTCTGCTCATTTCGGTCTGAACGGCTTTCTTCGTTGCCGTGGCTAACGTATAAATTCAGTGGATGGGTGGGTTGTTGGATGTACGCCCACAGATATCTATAGCTCAGGCAAAATAGCAAGTACCAAAAAATGGCCCCACAAGTCAAGTTTTTAAGGCTATGGGTGGGTTGGGGACTGAAGGATCCACCTGGGTCCGGGTCTAGCTGCCTGGCATCTTTGAGCTGGGCCAACCTTGGCTGGTGCAGGGTGCTGCACTGCAGGTGCTGATTGGGTATGCCGCAGTTGTTCCTTGCGATGTCAAGGAGAGTTTGTGGGCAGGATGAGCCCAGAGCGCACAATGGCAACAAATAGCAAAGCAGACAGAGGGGTGTGCAAGGGAGGACAGGGAGCTAGCAGGGGTGACTTGATGGCATCTAGCAGTTCCAAAACAAAAGAAGTGAATGCTAAACCGTGTGTCCTGAGAGAAGACGATGTTATGAACAATACATACCAAGGATTGCGAAGTCCTGCTGGAAAGGCGCTTGCTACTCTGAGCTGAACATGGGCTCAGGAGTCAGCTCACCTGGATGGGATTCTCCACTTCATTATCTCCAGCTGTTAGCCTTGAGTGGGTTATTTAAACATTTTGGTCCTCAGTTTTCCTCACTTCTTCATCCTTCAAATGGGGGTAATACTGTTTCTTTTGTTCTCAGATGACTTGTTAGTGCCTGAAAGTTGGCCCATGCACGTTCATTGCTAGCACGTACTTGCAGGGTGTTGCTGGTGGAATTTGCTTCTGCTATGATCCTACATCAGTACGGTTGATGCTACCATTATGGTTACTTCCCTAAAGCTAAAACATTCAATGGTGGGACACCCTATCATCCCCCACACTGTGGGGATGGTTAACACTGCCCCCTGTAGGAGGTGGTTAACACTGCCCCCACTGTAGTCATTGTAGCCAGTCTCTCTGCATCCCTAACATTGAAGGCTTTTGTTTTGTTTTTCACATCTCAATTCTCCATCCCTATTTTGTGTCTTGAGAAGGTCTGAAAAAAACGTCCCCATGACTATTTCTGGAGGAATTTTGGAACAATCCAGGTCTTGAGACAGTCTGAAAATAGAAGAAGCAAGCTCAGGTTCTGTTCATGTGGGGGGAGAGGTGATCCAGGCAATGATGGCTTACATTTTACAGATTAAGAGAAAACGGGATGCAGTGGGGAGCAGGTAGGATTGACAAGGTATTAAAAAACTAAAGGCTGTCTATGCCTCTGACCTACCTTTTGAAGAGGCTCAACTCCCCCTATCCCCTCACTCTTCATAGGGACAAACTTTGCCTAAGACTAATTCAGGTTCCGAGACCCAGAAAGCAGATGTACCACTTTAGACTTTTCTAGAAAAAGGATGCTTGCAAACACAGCAAGCGCTGCCCACCACATATGGAAGGTCAACAAGAATGATGTACCTGGTAACTACACCACACAGGGACCATGGTGCTCCTGTACTGTGTGAGGGTATACTGAATTACACAGCCTGTGGGAGCTGGGCTTCCGAGATCCATCTGACACAGTTGTGGTTTCTGGGGTAGCCAATGGTCATCAGCCAAAGCTGTGGGCACAGGAGGCCAGAGGGACATGAACAGTGGCTGAACTTGTCACTGATCATGCTCTCTTGGATCTGGGCTTCTGGTTCACACAGGTTCAAACCCCTCGTCTTCTTACCTGTAACATCAATCTAAGATCACACAACTCTTGGGTTTTTAAGAATTGTATTTAGTGCCCAGTTTGTGTCAGGCCTTGCCCTGGCAGTAAGTGTCTAAAACCAAGCAAACCCCATGTATTTTATACTACTTAGCTCATTTCATTCTTCCAGCAACCCTTTGAGAAAGGAACTATTATTATCCCCGCTTTTAAGTGAGGAAATTGAGGTGCAGAAAGGTTAACTAACTTGCCCAAGGCCCACCACTCATCAGTGGGACAGCCAGCAACGGGAAGCAGGCAGCTCAGCTTGATGCTGATGGGAGGCACTGAGCCACCCCTATGATGACTGCACCCAGCCCTATGCGCTGATCAGTCTAATGTGGAAATAGTTCAGAGCAGCTGCCATTAAGTCTTGCTAAATAATGCAAATGTATTTATGTATCAATCAGCACACCCACAGTTGGGCAAAGCAGACCCTATGAGTTGCTGCTTACCTAACAGCTGTTTCTCCCCCCCCCCTCCTGCTCCTCCTGTTGTGCGAGCCTGCTCACAGGTCAGAGGTCATCCTTAGGTGTTGTCTTCAGGAGTTTTCCACCTCTGTCTCTTACTTACTAATTAGGCTAGGCTGGATACCCAGTGAGCCCCGCTGATCTTACTGCCTCTGCTTCCTCAGCACTGAGATTATAAGCATGGGCCATCAGGTCTGGCTTTTTGCGCAGGTGCTGGGGGAGCAAAGGCGGGTCCTGGTGCTTGTTATAGCACACACTTTACCAGTTAGGCTAGCTCTCCAGGCCCCAGTTAGCCATTTTTCTCCCTCCTTTCTAATCAAGACCCCAGTTCTATTTGGGGAACAGTGTAGTGAAACCTGGTTGGTCTAGAGCAACCATGGCAGGGCACCTGGGGAAAGCATCTCTCTCTAAAAAAGAAGTAGTCGGATTCTCCACTGCCAGAGGCATTTTAGCTCACAAAGTTAGTCTTCAAGGAAGCTGCAGAATAGGCTGTCTTCTCTGCTTGTTCTCTTATTATGCTTGTCTGTGCTGAGAATGGAGCATATTCAGGCAGAGAGAAGGCCTGGGGCCTGGTGTCCCCTCGCAGACACACTTGGGCAGACAGGCCAGTGGCTTCACTGCAAAATGAATACGTAGCTGGATGCTTTCGTTTTCCTTTGCAGACAATGCAGGTCTGTAACAGGGTGGGCACTGAGGCCCCTGCGAAGCAGGGGAGAGCCAAAACGTGTCTGATTCCACCTGTGCGCCCTGTTCCTTACCCATCAACAACACGGAAGGCCCAATCTCTTCCTTTCGAATCAAAGCCATGAAAACCTTCTCTTGACCCCATGGTTCTCCTCCGTATCCTCCTCTCATCTCTCTCCCTTGTCAACCAAGATGCTTCCTTCCCCTGCTCCTCTGAAGGCCTGGCAGACTAGACCCTACAGACCTGCCTGCCTCTCCAGGCTCAGCCTTCCTCTGCATGCCACCTCTGGGCCTTTGGGCTCCAGCCTTCCCAATGTCCTGTGGTACCCTGCTGTGATCAGTGCAGGGTGGCCTCGGCCTCTAAAGCTCTCTCAGGTAGGATCATCGTGTCCTGACATTCCTAACTTGAAGTTTCCTTTCCCACCCTCTTCTCTCTCGTGTTCCCTGTTGTTGAAGAGTGAACTCTACAAGACAGATGGAGACTATTGCTAGCCTTCATGCTTTGGTTTTCTCTAGCCCACCCTAGTGTCTGACTCCTAGGCAGTACAGAGACTACATTAAGAAGACAAACCTTGCTGCCAGGAGACTTGGAATAAACTTGGACAGAGCATGACAGACCAACAGGAAGAATTCAAGCCAGGGTCAAGTGAATGGGTTCAAGGTCCATGAAGAGAGAACTATGGAGAGTCCATGTAGAGAGTCGATGAGATTTCTGCCGTTATCCAGAAGAGATGTTGATGGTTTGTGGGAAAGCAGAAGGACACATACGTGGTCATTTAAGCGCCCTTTGTGGAACACCTACTGTGTGCCAGGCCCTGGAGATACAGCAGTGCACAGAGCAGCCCCAGATCTCTGCCCCATGTTTTCAAACAAGATTTTCAAACAATTTTCAGACAAGAAAGATTAACCCAACGTGGCTATGTCAGAGGAGACAACGAGGCATTAAGGGAACAGCAGGCTTCACAGACCCCAGTGAACTGTCAGAGAGCTGACACACTGTCCCTTTCATCCCCCACTTGGCTTTCCTGGCAGTCTTTTCTGTCCCCCCTTCACCTACTGTAACCTCGTCAAACCAGTGGCCTCTCCTGTGCCTGGCATCAATGTGGACACGTACTGTGCCCAGCATGAGGGTCCTCGTGTGTGCGGCAGGGCTCTGCTCTCTGGCAGGAGCTCCTTGTGGATGGACCAGCAGCCGAGGCTTCTGCTTCCCACTCTTGCGACATCACTCTCAGTTCTTGTTAGATCTTCAATAAATACTTGTTAATTTGATGGATTGCATGATTCATAAATAAAATTGCGAGTGAATCCTCCAGTTAAAATCTCCTAAGGAGTGTTTTCAAGGCTCTGATTACTAAACACTCTACAGAGGGGGAAACATCTTTAGAGGCAGAATCAGGGCACCACTGACTCTGCTGTCAGGATTGGAATGCCAAGTGTGAACATACCACATTCTCCAGGACACAGGGAACCAGAGGGGAAGACACTATTCCCAGCCCTACAGGCTGGCTCCTCCTGGACTCAGACTTCTTTCTTATCAGGAAAGGGGGATGGGTGACCCCCAAAGTCACTTATGGATGAGGATCAAGAGGAACACGTAGGAGAGATGGACTTTTCAAGAGATGGACTTCCATGTTGCCTAATGGCTTATTTTAGTTGCACTCCCCTGAGCTACCAGGGAAGGCAGAGGGCTTCCTGGCCACAGGGCTCATTCCTTCATGCTCACCCATTCCTCTTGTTTGAAGTCGAATTCTGTGTCACCTGCAGGGCCAGGAAGCACCTGCTATAGTTGAAGGGAAGAAGGGGTAGCAGGCATGCTCCCTGGGAAGAGACCAGACAGATAGGGCTGCCTGACAGCTTGCCTATTTTTAATTTAATCTCATACTGCCCTCGTTAGCATCTGGCTATTATTAGACCATAACCACAATAATAAGTACTCCAGTTGTATCTTTTATTCACAGAGTGCTTTGCAATCGTTTTTATTAGTTTGTTGCAGCTCAGTTGTCCTGGAAACCAATATGCACGCAAACAGGAAGAAAAATGGGGCCGGGGCCAGGGTAAAGTGTCTACCAGGCAGCTCAATTTGTCTTTGACCAGCAGGATGCCAGCGTTCCCTTGGGGGCACTTGAAGAAGTTACATGAAAGTAACCCTTCCCTGAGAAGAAAAAGCATGGCCTCCACCAGGGGACTGCTTTTCGGTGGGAACACGCAATCACACCCACAGGTGAGCTGGTCAGTGGGAGAGCTCTAGTTTGGGGCACAAAGAGAACCTGCTCTTTCGTCTTGCATCTGGGATGACATCTGAAGAAACCGCCTTGTATATAAGCGAATGTATGACTCTCTCTCTCTGGGAGATCAGTCAATTACAGCAAATTGAGCTATTTCATTTCAGCTTGCAAATGGCTTTCAGTTACACAAGTAGACACATTAATCTAATAACTAATGATCATATATTTCACTAATCATACAGCCCTGCATGTGGTATAATATCTAATTATATTTAATATTAAGACATCTTCACATGTGTGGTTTTACCAACTGCCTAGCTCAGGGAGCCTCGCAGGAGCAGAGTGGCAAAGAACAGGAACCAGCTCCTAATGGAGGACAGGGTGGCAGGCAGGTAGCAACGTTTAGGAGACTGGGCTGTCCCTTGGAGAAGGACTCTGCTCAAAGGGCGTGGTGGGGAGATCCATGTTCCTGCCGGACCACAGCTAACACATGGAGTACTTTATAACTGCATTCCCCAAGTGTCATGGATTAACCAACTGGAAAAGGCATTCTTGCTACCAGCTGATACATCTGGCAGTTAGAGAGCCTGGCTGGACCTGTGAGAGCAGAGCACAGCCTAATTCCAGGCTTTCCACAGTTTCCCTCAGCCGGGCACTGTCTCTGGAAACCTGGCCATGTCCCTGGATGAGCTGGCTTTCCAAGCATCCATGTATTTTTAGTGAGATCGTAGACAATCACCTGATGCCTTTGAGCCTCAGTTTTCTCTGTTTTGAGATGAGAGGTCTGGCAGGGCATAAGTCAAAAGTTATAGTGAAGAAGAAACAGATGAAAAATAAATATACTTTGTGAAATTTCTCAAGAGACAGTGGTCAAGATCGTCTGGAATCTCAGGGTTGAGTCGGGGTTGCTTTACAATGTCTCATCTGTCACATGGGAGTCGCCGTTCCATGAGACAACAGAAGAGATGAATTTTGGATGTCCCCATTATCACTGTTGCTGCTGTTGCCATAGCTGTTGCTTACTCTGGCCACATTAGGCAGAAGTCGGCAGGTTCAAAGTCAGTGGCAAAGGTAGAAATTAGAGGTTACCTATCAGTGCCCTGCAGCCTGGAGACAGCCCATGAATATGTTTTCCCTGATACTAAAGGCGTCTTCAGAGACAGCTTGCATCACCATTTATGAAAGGGGGCCTTGTGAAAGAGTACGGATCTCCCAAGGGAGAGGTTCACAAGGTTCGGCCCCTATGTGAAGAGCCATTGGCTGCTAAAGAAAGTAGAGTTGGTTATCTTCAGGGGTGTGGTCCCTGGTAGGATGCACAAGCTCCAGTGGATGACCTTATATTCATGCACATGCGGAGAGCACTGAAAATGGGCCCAAGGAATTAGTATTAATTGTAAAAGTTAATACTAATAAAGATGACATGGGAATGTGGAAGGGGGTGCTGGACAAGTTGGAGAGAATGGGGATGGATATGAGCCAAGTGCATTGCTTACATGTATAAAACGAGCAAAGAATTAGCTATTACGGAGCTCCGCATCTTCTCGTAAGAGTGAAAATATCTGGTACAGTGGCAATGGACCAATACCATGTAGGAAGAACTGGCCTGGCTCAGGAGGAGCTGCCATGAAAGCTGCCTTCTCTTTGTCACCCTCTGTATCCTTTGCCTGGACCTGTTTTGCTCATTTGCTATGGCTCTCTGTTGGTTTGTCATTTCTTAATCAAAGCCTTAAGAGTTCAGGAATACGTAAACCATGCTTTGTGTCCTCAGAAAGAACAGTCATGTGTTCAAAACTGGGCCAGGCTGGTGCAGCAAGGAGTGTTCTCAGCAGAGTTTGTGCTGTTCATGGGAGAGACCTACTCATTTCAGTCACTCTCTCTTGTCCATGGCATCCACGGTTACATTCTAGTTCCAGAGGGGAAAGTGACATGGAGAATCGAGTGAGGTTCAGCCCAGAAGTGACCCTCATCTCTTCCATTCTTGTCTTAGTGACTGGTACAAGTCACATGACCCACCTACATTCGGGAGGGTGAGGGCTTGCTCCCTTCCTGTGTTGGATGAGGTTCTCTCTAAAAGCAGAGTTGATAGGATGTACTCATATTATAAAGAGAGAGTCCTATAGATTGCCTTACACAGTAGGGAGAATGGAGCCCACTGACGGCTTTCCACACTCCCGAGAGGCCGAGGACTCAGTAGCTGCTCCGCTCACAAGGTTGACTGTCCCAGCGTGGAGTGTCACGGGTACTCACTTGTGTTGGGAGGCCAAGGAAGTTAGAAAATGATGTCGGGGGAAGGCGACAACAGCAGCAGATAGACACATTGGTTTTGAAAGAAGTGAAGGCCAGCAGGCCACACTGCCTTTTCTGTGGATCTCTTTATGCCCAGGCTGCTTGCTGGAAGACATCACCCACTCTTGTCCGGAGCACCTCACAGGCAAAGCCGTGTCTCCTAGGTAGTTCGGAACCCCAGTGATCTGACAACTGGGACTAACCATCACACTTCCTAGAAGGAGGAGCACCAAGAGTTTATAAACAGTGGTGATATAGAGGACCACAAAGCCATAACAGGTGCAGTGCTTTACAGTGTCTAATCTGACACAGGTCCCTGACTGATGCCTTAAGAATGCTATATTAAAGGTCAGGCATGAGCTGCCAGGATGCTGGAGAGAGAGGCAGCCAGGGTGACAGTGAGCACTTCAGGCCCTCAAAGGCCTGTGCTGGTCTGCTTCCCATAGGTGCCAAGAGGACCCAAAGGGATGAGAGATCCAGTTTAGAATTTGCAGATGTGGCAAGAGGAAAGTGGAGGTGTGTGCAGCCCATGTGGAGCACGCCTTTGAATTTGAGCTCTGTCTCGTGTAGGACGTCTTTGAAGTGTTTTAAACAAGGAGACAGTCAGATTCGAACTGGCAATGGAGATCAAGGCCAAAGCCATGACTATGCGATCTAGGACTCCCCCAAAACACCTCCAAAATATACCTGGTGGGACCAACCCTTTCCTGCTTATGACTTTACACGCACACTCACATACACACACACACACACACACACACACACACACACACACTCACACACACACACTCTCCACCGGAAGGGCATGAGGTGCATCAGGGTATCAGGTTCAGAGGAAGGCAGAACTGACAGGTAAACAAGGAGACAGCGTCCCTCTGCAGGCTCTTGGCTTTTTAATGACACCCCTCCCTCCTTTCCCCAGAGCTTCCCCGCAGTGAGGACAAGGAGGCCACCCCTTGGGGGCTTCCCTCCTTTGCCAATCAATTCTCCTCAATTACCAACAAATCTAAATGTGATTTATCTGTGCAAGAATCATTCCAATATCAGGCGAGAATCTATCAATAAAACCCCCTAAGGCAATCTTACTCAGAGTCGTCAATAGCCGCTCTAAAGCACAAAGGCAGAACAGCCAGCAATCAGAGTAGTTTTGCCCCCTACCCCCCTTTTTGGGGAGCACTTAATTAAGTCCACCAGAAGCTGTCAAAGATAATTTTCAAAGCACATGACCTCAGCAGCTGACATTTGATAATATTACATTCCACGCTGATTGAAATTGATTTTCCCCTCTTTTCGGAGGGATGGAGAGTAAGGTTTCAAAAGAGGGGAAACCTGGATCCCCTCGGTTAGCAGCCTAAGGGGCCACCACGATAGACCCGGCTTCGGTAAGACTGGGGCCAGGTAGCCATTTCCAACTGAACATATCCGTCATTTATGTGAACCTGAAGGGCAAGGGCGCAGAAAACTGGTACATAAAGACAGGAGAGAAACATGGGTAGTGCAGCCGGTGGTCTGTGTTCTGCTGGAAGTGGCTGCACCGAGTGAGGTGCTCATTGGCCGCTCTCAGTCGGCACAAGCTTCACATTTGACCACACCATCCGTGACAAGAGGGCAAGGTGGCTCTATGTGTAGCCTCCTCCACTTTAATGCCATCCCAGTGTATACAGCATATTCCAGTATCCCCCAGCCTCGTTCTTTCCCCTCTCCTAGGCAGAAGAATAAGGTGGACATCTTATTGGCAAAGTCTCATCCCCGAGGCCTCCAACAGCCCCCGAGTATTTCCAGACCCAGCCTCCACCCCACTCAGTTTCCCCTGAGATTAGGCTCCAATTTAGGCTTGAGTTTGGATACTCCATGGATGTGGGATGCTGAAAACATGGCCCTTTGTTTCTGAATATTTCTGGCGTTGTTTCCTCCTGTTGGCTCACGCCTTGGTTTACCAGCTTTGCTATACATTAGGATTTAAGGTCAAAGGCAGGGTTCTCCAACCTCTGTTCAAAATCACTGGCTGCAGGAGCCTTTCCTCATGTTTACCTAAGGACAGATGTGGACCTCCAAGGAAAGAATATTCTTTTCCTTCTTAAGCTGCTGCTTAGTTTCTGTCCAATTTCTTTTCATTCTGCTTCAATGTCTGCAGAGAACAGCGTGAGTCCACTGAGGTTGTTCTCGTTCATGCAGTGGCCTGGGCCATAGAAGTTGAAGCCTAAGCTTCAGTGGGGGCTGGGTCCTCTGACTCGGGAACCACTGGACAGGTAGAGTGAGCACCTGTAGACCAGTCTGCCACCTTAGGCTGTGCCGAGGGGACACAGGAACTCATGTAGTCCACTTGCCCTGGCATTTCTCCTTGGTCATGGCAAACTTCTCAGCCAAATGAATAAAGCTTAGAGCTGTCACATGGGCTTAATGCTTGGGTTTTTTTTTTTTTTTCACCTTATTTTGCAGGGGGTTAGATTTGTAGCTTAGCAGTACTTGCTCTAACAAGTGCACAGCCTTGGGTAATTTTGCTAGGTGTTAGGTTAAGACTATACAAACATTTGCTTCCTGACCCCTGCCCTCAAAGAAAATTGAATGAGTCAGAGTAAAGGCAAAATCACACTCGGCTTGCTGATATCATTCAGAGAGGTGATGACGTCACAGCCTGCTGCCTCTGGCTTTCCCTGCATTTGAGAATCAGATGGCGAGGCACGACTTCTTTCAAAGCCCAACATGGTTCCTGCAACTTCCACCTGAGTGAAGAGGCTGATAGTTTTTAATTACTGCAGTGAATTCAACTACTTGCTGATATGAACGTTCCTGGCCTAATGTGATCCGCCAGGCTGCAATTACAGATATTCCAAAAGCTGGGAGTGATGGGAGTTGACTTTGAGATGCTGGTGAATCTCGGGCGGCTATGTTAACTATCTCAACCACAGCAACTTCTTCCTAGGGACCAGGTGAGGAGTTTGCAGTAACATCTTTCTAGTCTGTCTGTCAGTAACTATTTTCCGGGTTCTGTTGCAAGTCTGCCTGTTGATCACTGGGACCAGGTGAGGAGGCTGCAGCAACAGCCATGGTTCCAACAGGCATTTGAGTGGAAAGGTGAAGCATCATTTCCTCCAGCTGACCTGCCACTCAAGTCTCTTTCCTCTTCACATTTGACAGATCTTGCTTGGTCACTGCTACTTCTCCACATAGACCTTCTATTCCCTTTCTTCCTGTCAAATCTATGCTCATTCTTCAAGGCCCAAAGCAAGTTCTCTCTTAGGAGTCCCCCTTCTCTTGCTCTCTGACTCTTATAACTTGATGTGTGTATGTAGGATGTTACTTCCATCCAAGTAAATGATCTTTAGAACATCTATCTTAAAAGAAGTTAATAGATGCCAATGCAAAAAGCCATCCCACTGTCGCATAGCTGTATTCTTGAAGCACCAGGCTTAACAAAGTTAAATGTGTTTCTCTGAGACAAGATGACTCAGAGCCTTTACTGCACTCATATGATTATACTCATGGTGACTGTATGATTTATGAACCAACTGAGGATGTTTAGAGATAAAAGTGTGTTATCAGTGATGAGTCAAAGTGATAATGGGTGCAAACTGGGCCCATCCCACCATCTAGGGCACATGGTCAACTGAATTCAAATCTCTACACAGAGTGTTTCCCAGACGTCTCAGACCAAGGGACTCTTTCGTCAAGGAGCATATCCCAAGTGTGGCCCACCCTTTAGGAAATGCTAGTTGTTTGGTGACCCAAGACACAGACAAGCACTCATGAGCAGAGTCTGGCTGTCTTCATGATTGTTTCCCTGATACCTAAGGAAGTACACTGCAATAGAAAAATAAAGGGAGACGGAAGAATTATTCTGTTTTGATTAGGCATTTCAAGAAGAAGTTGATACACAGTTTAGGTGGGGTTCTACAGAGAAACAGAACCATCATAGTGTGTGTGTGTGTGTGTGTGTGTGTGTGTGTGTGTGTGTGTGTGAGATCAAAAATATTTTTCAACATTTCATCTTGGATTGGGGACATGGCTCAGCTCATAAACTGCATGCATACAAGCATGAGAGGCCAAGTTCAGATCCCCAGGATGTATGCAAATGCTAGGCATAGTCACATGGTGATGGAGGTGGGTCTTGTATCTTATCTGTTGCTTTCATTGGTTAACTAATAAAGAAAACTGCTTGGCCCTAATGGGGTAGAAAATTAGGTAGGTGGAGTAGACAGAACAGAATGCTGGGAGAAAGAAGCTGAGTCAGGAGTCGCCATGATTCTCCCGCTCCAGAAAGACACAGGTTAAGATCTTTCCTGGTAAGCCAGCTCGTGGAGCTACACAGATTATTAGAAATGGGTTAGGTTGGTATGTAAGAGCTAGCCAATAAGAAACTGGAACTAATGGGCCAGGCAGTGTTTAAAAGAATATAGTTTCCGTGTAATTATTTCGGGGTATAAGCTAGCCATGTGGGCAGCCGGGTGCCGGGGATGCAGCCCACCGCCCCTATCACAACAACATGGGACTGCAATCTCAGTGCTGGAGGTGAAGGAGAGGACACGCAGATCCACAGAGCTCAATGACTACCTTGTGTAGGCAGCTGGTGAGCTCCACATTCAGTGAGTGACAGAACCTGTCTTCAAAGACAAGGTGGAATAGATAGTATAATTTTCAGATCTTGTCAGAGAAGCTTCTTTATGTAGTAGATAGTGATTGATATAGAAATTCACAAGTGGTCCAAGAACAGAAAATGTGTTAATGGGCTACTTCCAGAAATGGTTCGTCTATGACATACGCCCTCCTTGCGAGACTCGAGGACAGTTGTCTATATCAGAAGCCCTCCTCCCGAGACTCGAGGACTATTGTTGAAGAGGAGGTGGGAAGATGATAAGAACCAGAGGACTGGAGTGAAACAGTGACTTCCGCACACGACAGCACGGCTGCACTCCTGAACGCAGAGCTGCGGTGTCTGAAGGAAGGGGAGGGGCTAATCCAGTCAGCATTCTAGCATGGAAGGGGAGGGGCTAAGCCAGCCAGCATTCTAGCATGGAAGGGGAGGGGCTAAACCAGCCAGCATTCTAGCATGGAAGGGGAGGGGCTAAACCAGCCAGCATTCTAGCACGGAAGGGGAGGGGCTCATGAACCTTTGCCTATAGTCGAGGAGCTATTGACAGTTGACTGCTTCTGGTGGGAGAGACGGGGTCAGTTTCTTTAAGGTTATAGCCCCTAGTAGGTTGACCCAGCTCCAGTCAACGTCCCCTCACCCATGCGTATATAGGCAGCACAAACTGAACTCTTCCGTGGGCTGAAACAAAAGGAGGGCATGAAGTAAAGAGGGGTATGGAAATGGAGGACAGATAGGGAGGAAGTGAGGGGAGGAAATTTGAAAATTGAAATTTATGCCCTGGCAATGCTGAAGCATGCATGGGCAGCCTGTATATGGAGGTTCTGTTGAACTTGTCCATGTTGGGGTTTGTGGTGTAAGTTGATGAGGAAGACTGACCAGGTCTCTTCCTCAAGAGGGAACCAGATCTCATTACAGATGGTTGTGAGCCACCATGTGGTTGCTAGGAATTGAACTCAGGACCTTTGGAAGAGCAGGCAGTGCTCCTAACCACTGAGCCATCTCTCCAGGCCTGGTTAGGGGAGGAGTAGGGCATAAATATGATCAAAACATATTTTATGCATATATGAAATTCTCAAAGAATTTATAAAATACTATATTTTAAAAGGTATGGTGGAGAATGATGTGGAAGACATCCATCTTAACCTCTGACCTTTGTAGGCACCTGAACTCCCATATGTACCAGCATACACACATCCACATACGTACAAACACAAATCTTTATTGAACATTCAGCAATTTTTCTTGTCATCAATCCCCCAAAGTACAGTATAGCAGCTATCTCCACTGCCTTGACATTTCATTAGGCTTCGTAGGGCATTGAGAGAAGAGACTGGAAAGATTAAAAGCATACAAGAAGGCATGCATTGGTTATGGGCAAATATTATGCCTTTGTGCTTAAGGAATGTGAACAACTGTAGATTTGGGTATCCCAAGGGTTTCTAGAGGCAATCCCTTATAGATGCAATGAAGGATTCTAGAGGGGGAAAAAGGGAGTGAGGGAGAGGAAGAGCAAAGCTGAGGGAGTTATTTATTTTGAGTGTTATTTTAAGAATTGACTCATGGATTGGCAATGTTTGACAAGTACACCCTGCAACCCGGAGATGTGCAGAAGAGCTGTAGACTCTGTCTAGAGACTGGATCTGCTAGCAGATTCCTGCTTACCAGGGCTGTCTTCCATTCAGATCTTTGAAACTGATTGGATGAAACTCGTAGACTTTATGAAAAAGTCAAGTGCTCTCAAGTCAACCATTTTACATGTCAGTCTCATGTGAACATACCTCACAGAAACATCCGGAATGTATGACACATTTCTGGCCACTGTGGCTCACCCAAGTTGACATATCAAATTGAATACCACAATACAGACCAAAGGCTTTTGACTGGGAACATGGTTGTAACAAGAAACTCAGCTACTGCCTTCAGAGAGTCAAACAGGGGCTAGGACAAGGCCAAAGGCTGTAATGAGGTCATTTGATCAAAGTGGAGATGCGTGAGTGACAGGAAGGGGAAAGTGTGGCAGGAATTTTCTCTTTATCGTGGTCTGACGTTCTGTGGAGTCAGGTGTTGCTTTTAGAGTCTGGGTCCACATTCAGCTAGTTGGAATGGATCATAGAGTTCCCAAGCGAGCCCAAGAAAGAGAGGCCCCAGAGAAGAGTAGGCATGGCCAGGAAGGATGGAAGAGAATGATTACAGTGTGTTTTATGACTTAATGAGTGGTAGAAGTAATCACATCATCTGGAGTCCAATGTGAGATGCCATTTGTAGGTGAGGCATCATTTGTAGGCAGAGTTTTTTGGCAGGAACGCCAGTCAGTTCTGTCCTGCCAGCAAGCTCCCCAAATAACCACAGAGACTTATTATTAATTACAAATTCTTGGCTGATAGGCTAGTACTAACTAACTTTTACATCTTAAATGAACCCGTATTCTATCTATGCTCTACCATATGGTTGGGTACCTTATCTCAGTACAGCATGTTCTTCTCCTGCTTCCTCTGTGTCTCCTGGAGACTCTTGAGACTCCACCCTTCTTCCCAGCATTCTCTCTGCCCCAAAAATCCCACCTAGCCACCAGCCAGTCAGCTTTTTATTAACCAATGAGAGTAATACATACTTACAGTGTATAAAACGATTATTCCACAGCAGGAGGGGGCTGCCTTTTGTCCGAACACACATCTTAATTTTGACTCATTGCTAGTGGCACTAAAAGGATGCATTGGAGATTAAATGTATGTTAAAGCAAAAGGAAACAAACCACCGCAGTTCATAAACATTGCACCTCTGCAGAAAGTGATGACTAAGCAATTGGGCAAGAGAAATGATAGCCGGTGCCTGGAACTGAGTGCTGGTTTTGTGCTAGGCATTATACTTGCAGCTCAGATAATTTTACTAGAAGCCTGTAAGCTACCTGTTCTCCCCATAAACACCTGTACACATATGATTCCACACTTCCTTGGATTCCTGCAAAGAGGAGTGTCAGTGTGTCTGCACAAAGACAAAGAAATAGGAGATAAACTCCTGGTACAGAATTTTAGGAAATTTGTAACATAGCACAGATTCAGGCAAGATAGAACCCTTTTCTTTATTCTCTAAGTCTCCTCCCATGTCCAAAACTTAATGATGCTGGTAGGCAGAGGAGCCACGTACTGTAACTGCAACAGGGTTAAAGAGGGCCCCTCTGCCCGGGAGGCTGACTCGCCATCACACCTGGGGAAGAGTTGCAGCATCTCACTCCTCATCCCAGCCACTGCCACAACCCTGAACCTTGAGGCTGAGAACCACCAGACAGGCAGAGGGGGCAAGTGCGACTGGGTGGCCTCATATCGGCACCCTCCTGACCGGACAAGAGGATCGTTGCAAGGAAGGTTTGGGGAATTGTAAAATTGTTCAAAGAAGGAGCAGATATGGTTTCATCAACAGGAAGTTCACCAAGGAAGACGTATTTGTACACCAGACCACTTTAAAGAACATCCCAGGAAGTACCTTCATAGTATGGGGGTTGGAGAGACAGTGGGGGTTGACATTGTTGAAGGAGAAAAGGGTGTGGAGGCCTCAAGCATTGCAGGCCCTGGTGGAGTTCCAGCTCAAGGCAGTAAATAGGCAGCAAACCATAACCATGATAGGTATAGGTGTGATCCGCTTCCTGGGGGTCCTCCCTGCAATTACCAGCAAAACAACCAGGATAGTGAGAGTGGGGAAAAGAACGAGGAATCAGAGCATGCTCCCAAAGGCCAGGGCCAACAAGGCTGCCCTACTAGCCCTACTTCAGGCTAAGGTTCATTCCTGAAATGCTGAGACCCTGTGGGCATCAACCACAGTACTGCACCCCTCCTGTGGAAGAAGTGATGGAGGGTGCTGACAACCGGGGTGCAGGAGAGGCAGGTAGACCTGTGACAGAGTATGTACCAGGATTACAGATCATGACTTCTGCTGGGTCCCTCCTGCCAAAGATGACCTAGAGAGGACAGCAATGAAGGGGACAGGGAAAATCAAGGAGATGAGACCCACAGTCAGCAGCTCAACCACGGTGTCGCTGCAACTTTAATCACCAACGCCAATGCCCAGAAAACCCTGAACCACATAATGGCAAAGAGACAAAAGCGGTTGATCCACCAGCTGAGAGTTACTCGATTCTAAAGGCTGACCTGGCCGGGGCTGAGGAATGCCCATTTACCGTCTCTATCATCATAAAGTTTGGTCACCCTACACAAAGAAATGAATATGGATTTCCAGCAACATCAACAAAGATTGGAGCGGAACACCTTAAGTGCTTGCTTTTTGCCCATTGACCAGATACAATAGAACTAATTACCTGCATTATCTATGCAGCATGGGTTTATATTATTTTTACCTAAAGATGTCTCTTCTTGGTAATGGCAAACATATTTTTGTTTATTTGCATATGTTTGTGTTTGTTTTGGTTTTTGCTTGCCTTTTGCAACACATCTTTATGGGTTTTTAAATTTTTTCATATCTGGTCAAGTTGAGATCTTTAAGAACTTCCTAAAAATTTACAATTTGTTTTTGCAAAAAAGTCAACAAGCTGCAAGCACCTGTTAATAAAAGTCTAAAATAAAACCAAACAAACCAGAACTGTGAGAGTTTAAACAAGAATGCCCTCCATACGCTCCAATTCATGACTCCTTGGTCCCCAGCTTGTGAGGCTCTGCAGGTAGGCTGGGGATTGTGACCTTGCTGAAGGAAATGTTTCAGGAGGGTAGTTTCTGAGTTTTCAAAGCCTCATGCATTCCTTGTGTGTTCTCTGTTTAATGCTCTCAGTCTAAGATGTGGGTCTCAGCTTCCGGCTAATGTCTTCGTTTTGCCGTCATGGACACTAACACTAGAACCATTAGCCCAGGAAACCCTTCCTTCTTCAAGATGCTGTGGTCATGGTGTTTCATGGTGTTGCACAGCAACAGACAAGTAACTAAGACAATCAGCAAAGTCACGTGATAGGGATGGTGGAGGAAGAAGGAAGACAAATCTGCTCAGTGGTTACAGCACCGTGAGCTCTGTCGTGTGAGAAAAACAGCGAGTTGTTTGGATAAACACTTGTTCAGTTAGCGAGTTGTTTGGATAAACACTTGTTCAGCAGACTAATTACAAATGACCTCATAACTTCATGACTTACAACAGCGCTAACACCGGTCATTTTGCTCACGACCTTGCAGCCTGAGCAGCTGCAGACAGCCTGTCTCTGCTGTGCTGTCTGCAGCATCAGCTGCGGCGGGTGGGAGGGCAGAGTTGAGTTGTCTGAAGGTTGGTTCCCTCCTATGTCTGAAATCTAGCTAGAGTCACCGTTAGAATTCCCACACGTGACTTTTCTGTGTGACTCTAGCTCCACAAGACGCGGTGACTAGACTCAAAAGTCCAACCTGGTGTGAGAGGAACATCCAGGCATTAATGCCTTGAGGAACATCATCAACTTGTTGACACATAATAACCTGTCCAAGGAGCAGGCAGGATGGTGGAAAAGTTTTGCAACTTATGAGCTAAGAGACCTGAGACTAACTATATCTTTGTGTCTGTGAGCTGTGTGACCCTAAAAGAATTAGCTTTCTTCTCTGGGCCTCAAACGACCTCATCCAAGAAATGAGAAGAGCGACCAAATGACCTCTAAGGTCCTATCCATCCTCCAAATTCCTTATTTAGGATTTATGAAAGGAATTTGTGGAGAAGTGTTTAAAAATGCATATGTTTAGTTAATTTAGTAACTCAGCTTCATGTGTACAAATTATGGCTACCCCAGGAGAGACAGAGTTCTATTAAAAGCCTGGCATTTATTTTGATCACGCTTAGAAAGACTGCAGGAAACCATGAGAGCTGCACACGGAACCTCTGCTTACTCCTACCCCAGACAGATGACAAAGTGATAAGCGGGGCCAATTCCCTGGGGCAATATTTCTTCCCAAAGCGCAGATATGAGTGAATTATTGCCATTCTTAATTGCCTAATGATTTTTTCCCCTTTCATGTAATCTTTTCAGGGGGGTTGTATTTTTACCATCTTGCAAATTCATATTGGCAGAGTGATATACATTGTCGAATAAAACACAGTGGCCAATCCATCAAACATCAGCTGCAGTTGCCTTAAGATTTTTTGGAAAGAGACTGGAATGGGGAATAGGAGAGCAGGGGAGTGGAGGACTGGGGAGGCGCAGAGTGAATGTGTTCAGTGACTTAGGCAGCACAGCCTTGTTGGGCCAGCAAAGCTCCTGGCTCACCCCTGTGACTGACTGAATGTTCAGACCTACTCTATGCTCTTTTCCTTCCAGGTTGAAGTTTTGGCTCTTTGGGGGCACTCGCCTTATTAGCCATCTCTGTCTGGGGAGCTCAGAAGGCAATTAGGCCGGGGAGCCAGTCGTTTGGGGGGGAGTGTAATGGAATGTGGATTCTTTTTTCCCTAACTTAATTGTTTGCATCTGACCAGAAATCATTACCAGTTGATGGCTGCTTGGTGGCATCTGAAAACTCCAGCAGTGGCCCAGTGGAGTTCTTAAGATGTGACAGGAGGGTCACTCTTTAGAGAGACCTGGTAGAGAGAGGGGTTCCTTGTCTCTTTGGATGGCAGGGGTGCTTATGTGCTTGATGAGGACCACTGATACTCTCCAACCTCCCTTCCATTTTCTGTAATGTGAGGGCCAAGAGCAGTGACTGGAAAGCTTGGCACAGCAACGTCTTCAAGTCCCTATGGCAAATTAGGGTCAGCTGGGGTTCTTCTCAACCTCCCTTTGGTCAAGGTTCCACCCAAGGCCAATTAAATCCAAGTCTCTAGGGATGGGACCTGAGTGCCAGTCATTTCCAAGCTTTGCAGATACTTCCAAAGTGCACCTAAGGTCGTGAGTCGCCACCACAGGAAAGAGTCTCAGCCCTGGTTTCCTGGAAACAATTATTCTAAATCTCTTCATGAGCAGGGGAAGTGGACGGGAAGAGAAATCAGGAGAACCATGGCTCCCACAAGCAATTTTCTCAGCAGTCACTTACTGAGGGCCGCCATGTGCAGGGCGGAGACCTTGGTGCTGCTCCTGCTGGGGCTGAAAGAAGTCCTTGGTTCATGGTGTCCAGCAGAGCTTGCCACTGGTCTAATGAGTGTTAAACAAGCCCAGAAGAGATGACTCAGGAAAGGAAAGCAAAATTTAAAGCATCACTGTGACTAAAGACCCAACAGAAAGAGAAGAAAAGTACTTTCGGCTCATGGTTTCACCTGTCCTGGTGAGGAGGTTGGAACATGTGGTAAAGACTCCTCATACGGCAGTAGACCAGGAAGTTGGCTCAGACCAGGAGTGGAGATAGACTACAAATGCCCATTCCTACTTATCTGCTTCTACCAGCCGGGCCAGACCTCTCAAAGGCTCCATGGCTTTCAAAATAGAGTCACAAAATGGGGACCGAGTTCCAAACATGATACTGGTGGGTATTTCAGGTTCAAGCCACAGCAGGCAGGTTAGGAAGAGGATTAATTAGTGAAGGCCGTAGATATCAAAAACAATTAATAACATATATATATATATATACTTATATATTACTTGTGCAAATGTCCTTAAGCACCTCTGAATGGGCAGCTTGCAGCATCCTCATGGGCACAGTGAGACACAGACTGGAGAAGGCAGACCATGAGGGTTTGAAAAGGTGTACCCCCCAGCTTCTCACTTGGTGATCAGTGATGACCTGCCTCCACTGCTGTCCTCAGATTTAGGGTTGCCTGCCCTGTCCCGGGTGGAAAATGAAGTCATAGAGGGGATTTGCGTTGCCTCTAATGCAAGCGTTCATTCGTTGTGTAGCTGAGCTGGCATGGTCCATCTATGCTTGCTAGACTCTCTGAGCATTGCAATTTCAGTGTCTTGAAAGGCTTGGAACCCTGTGTGCTACCACAGTAAAGTGATACTGTGTGCTAGCCTAGACTGGAGGAAACTGAGACCCAGGGAAGTTCCTTGCTTCTGATCAGCTTGTTAAAGAAGTTATGCTAAGACAGGTAGTCTGATTTATTAGTTTGGAGTTTGTTCCTTTCTGTTGCTCTAATAGTCTACGTCATGACTATAACAGGAAGTATGTATCCATTCTATTGGACCAGCAAAGACGAAGAACACATGCTTAGATTCTCACCTGCTTCTGCTAGCTACATCAAATTGGTTAAAATAGCTCACATGGTTTTTGGTCTATGGGAATTACAAGGGTGAAAACCAGGTTTGCTGATAAAAGTGGGAGCCTTAAGAATGGCTGAGAACTCTTACTTGATTCCATGCTGCTGAACAGTAGCTAGCAAGCACTGCTGGACTCTGAATACTTGCTACATGCGGCTGAAAATGGACTGTGGCATGCTCTAGGGAAGGGAGAGAATTTAAAAGCAAGGCGCTAGAGAAATGCTTAAGGACACCATCCTTGAAAGAAGAAACTCATGGCCAGTAAGAAGAGGGAGGGATTGGAATTGGAGAGATGCCAGTCAACTACAAAGATTCTTGGATTCAAGGGATCCTGAATCTTGAGACCATATGAGTCTGACTCTGGAGTGTAGAGCAAGGCTGGGTCACCCCAGGAAGTCCTACAAATGGGAGGAAGATAAAATTGAGCCCTTGGAAAATGTCAAAACAAGAGCCATCCAAGCACCCATGGAGCAGGACAATGTAGCAAGAAGAGGAGCTAAGTCTCATGGACTAAGGACTAAGAACTTAGTCCTCCTGCCTCAACATCCTCCAGGGCTGTCAGTAAACATGGACCATCCACTCCACAGATTGCAAAAGGTCCCAAATCCACCGACATTGCAGTGACTTCCTGGAGGCTCCTCCCCTAGAGTCCACTTCAGCCTGAACTCACTGGGGCTGCTTCGGTTCAATTTGTAGATCATGATTTTCATGCCTTCTGCCCTTGTTTCATATCACATCAACCTGGATGTAAAAATTGGTCCTTTTCCTTAGTCTACACAACACAAGTAGGAAAAGCCACTGAATGAGGGCATTGGTTTAAGCATTTGTATCAAATTTATTTAGAGGAGCAAAGGAAGTGTGCTGCCATACAACCAGCTAGTTGAAAAAGAAGAGCTAGGGCTGAGGATATGACTCGGTAGTAGAGCCCTTGCTTACGTGCAGGCCTGCTTGTGCACACGCACGCATGCGCAACAGAAGAGTGACGCCCCTCTTGGCAATCCCAGTCACTTTACCTACTGGGGCCTCTGCCACCGTTCCCTTCTGTTTTCCCCTTGTGCCTTTCCCAACTTCACTTTTCTCCAGGGCAACAAGCAAACTGCTCCCATTTCCTCAGGATTTCTGGCAAATGAACTCCAGGCAGTCTTTGCCCCTGCTCTGGTTATGATGTAAACCATCTGTGTACATGAAATGAAATGAAACTTGAGTTTAAAAGCAGAACAGTCGCTGGTTATCCAGAACATGATGGTCACTTTGAATTTGGGTAGCCCAAAATTTTTGGTTGTTTTAAACCAAAAACCTGATATCCCTGGAGGCTAGCTGCTGCCTTGATCTCAGATTCTTTTTCATTTTCCCTCCTAGTTTTAAATAAAAGAACGAAGCTTGTGACGGTTGCCTTGAGCTGACCGTGGAGAAGGGGGGGGGGGCGGGATGGGAAGCTTGCTGGTGGAGTCTTCTGGGGAATGACTTGTGTCTTCAGCTGGAGGATGCCGGGAGGACTGAGGCTTCAGCGTCCCAAAGTTTCTCTTTGTTCCTGTTTTAAGGCTCCAAGTTCTTCACAGTTCTTTTAGATGAGGATGGACCTGGTTTTCATTTCAGGAGGTTAGCCCAATAACAGAGCAAAACAGATAATGAGTTCTCTTTCATGATCATGGGTTGTTAGAGCAAAGTAGAATAAGGGGGGCACTATACTACACTCTCGGGAACACAAAGGGGGTAGAATAAGTGTCCTCAAAGTCCATGACTTAGCTAAAAAGCGATGTGCTAACTACACACAAGAAAGGGGGATGAAATAAGATGATCTGAGAGCCATGTTCTCTGCAGCAGTGTGAAGACGGAAGTGTGGAGGAGTGCAGGTTTGCCTGGGCTGTCAACACTTCATCAAGCTTGCTCCCGAGAAAGAGAGTGCAATGGGTTAGTGCCAAGCAGACTTGCGGGAGGAAGGTGGGTGATGCCATGGAGCTGGCATGTGTTCTGAATGATGACAGAAGGCTGTATTTGTGATGTTGTATTGTCCCTACTCAAGAAGGACATGGAGCCATTGGCCACAGAGGCACGCTGTGCATACGGAATAACTTCCCTGGAGGACAATAACTCACACGCATAGTGAACTCATACATTTCCCCCTTTCTTCCTTGCTAACTTAAGGGTTCTAAGAAATACCTCTTTGGCATGAGGCTCTCATGAGGAGCCTCAGTGGTGGTGCCTTGCATCTTTCTTCCTGGTTTCAGAGAAGAGCTACTACTCAGGCCCAAGGCCACTGCCCTTGTCAAGGCCTGCTGGGTTCCAGGAGTTTCTGTTGTTCCCAAGCCCTTCTCAAGCAGCTCTTACAAACCACACACCTATGTTGAACACCTGCTTTCCTTACTGGAGTCTGGCCAGGGTTGGGCATGACCCAGTAAAACCCTTGAGCACTGAGTCTCTATGGCACTTTGCTTACGTGTCAAAACTCATTTCCAGAAGAATTAATCCTGTTTTGTGTGACTCTGATGGGTGAGGTCTCTGGCAAGCCTCTGCCCAGCTCCCCCATACTCTGCTGACATGGCTTCCTGCCCTCCCTTAGCTTTTGGAGTCCTCCTTGTCAGCCAGTGGTACTGGTGGATGCAGAGATGATTGACCGATAGGCACATCAGTTGATTTATCTGAATTGTTCTGCAGGCATTGGGTGTCTTTGCTTCTCTATGTCTTTGCTGTGTATGACTTCAAGAGAGTCAATTACCTTTTGCTAAGCCTTAGTTTTCTCATTAAAAATGGATATATTGACTCTTATAGACACTTTATGGCCTCTTGGGAGTTCAAATTAAAGATGGATAGATAAACCATCACCAGTTCTTAACGCAAACTATCAACGAAAGCAACTGGAAGTCTACACACTCCCACTCTGCCTTGGACGGGGTGAATATCTGACTTGTTTCTGTTGGGTGCATGAAAACTGTGTAAGTCTTTTAATTCTGCCCTTGTTCTGTGGCCTTGATGTGTGCATCCCATTTCAAACTTACATGCTGAAACCCAGTGACCAATGTGATAGTGTCGGGGGCAGGGCCTCTGGGTCTTAAGGTTACGAGGGATTAGTAGCCCTTAAGAGGGGCCCCAGACAGCAGCCTTCCCTCCTTCTTCTGCCATGTGAGAATATCAAAAGGCCTCTTGCCATGAAACAAACATGGAATCTACCTTGATCTTGGACATCAGCCTCCAGAGCTGGGAAGTGTCTGAACATTTGCTGACCTGCTTGGGGTTAAAGAACTCAGACCAGGTGGTGGTGGTTCACACCTCTAATTCCAGCACTTAAAAGGCAGAGGAGGTGAACCTCTGTGAGTTCAAGGCCCACCTGGTCTACAAGGCAAGTGCTAGGACAGCCAGGGTTGTTACACAGAAAAACCCTGTCTCAAAAAAAGAAAGAGAAAGAAGAGGAAAAGGAAGAGGAAGAGAAGGAGGAGGAGGAGGAGGAGGAGGAGGAGAAGTTTGTTTCCACAAGTCTGTGGCACCTGGCATATCCAGTATCCATGTGGGAGGAAAAATAATCGCTCAATCTTCAATTCTTAGTGTGGAAAGGCAAGGACACAGTGAAGCAAATCCACACCTGGGAGAGGCCTTTCCGCTGCTGTCACCCAAGTGCGTCTCACCTAACTGCAGCCTTCTTCATTTCTCACCCCTGACCATGGACGTTGGAGCCCGCTAAACTCCCTTAAACCATTGCTTTCTGACCTCCTCCACTCATCAGCTGCTTGTCAAGCACCACCAGGAGGAAGGCGAAGGACTTAATTGATCAGGCCCAGCAGTAGCCTTGAGAACCTGATTCGGGTATTGACTTCTGAGGAGTCTGCCTCCATTGCTAGGAGCAGCTGAACATCAAAACTATTAACCTCTGGCCTTAGCAGTGGGTGAGGCAGCCCAGCAGCAGTAATTAGGAAGTCAATCGGAATCGCCTGTCTCACTTACACTGGCATGTCAATCAATAGTGGCGGTGACAGGTTCATTAGGCCCAGGCCATGCAAGCCCAGACTGTAACAACCTCATAAAATACACCAGCGACTCAAGGCAGAGAGAAAGCCGCCTGAAGGACTAGAGTGGATGACAATATGTATTGATTAGGGCCCCAGCAATTTATGAAGTTCTACTTGTTGACCAGCCTTTCTAACTCACTCCTAAATTTTCCCAAGTAGTTGCAAGATGAAACTAAATATTACCCTTTTAAAAAGCAAGAGAAAGTAAGCTGTTGTCTGCAAGGGCATTTTTTTTTTTTATGTTACCCCTAGCAAATAATCTATTGGAGAAAACTTCAATGGTTACTTAAGGCTGAAGCCATATCTTTGTCTCTGTGACCATCAGACTTTGAAAGGAGACCTCCATCTGGAGAAGAAGAAAATATGATAGGCCGTGTGATTAGGGAGGACTCTACCTTCGGAGAGACAGGGTGATTTAGGTATTCATTTCTTCCTAGCATTCTTAATGGCTCATCTGGCTGGTACCAGGGGACAGCTGACACCTGGGTTTTCACAGCTAATTTAAGAGCTCAGTAGAAGGAGGGAGAGGAGAGGCAGCAACTTTTCGGCTTCTGCCCCATGGCTTCTGCCCCATGTATGACACCGCTTGGCCACATTTGCTAGAGACCTTGCTTGCCCCTAATTCTGATGCATTCCAGGGCAGATATCCAAAAGTCTCCTTCAGAGCTGCATCCTTGAAAACACCACAAGGACAGGTGGTGTGGCCATGGCTTAACTGGACTTACATGCTTCCTTGCCTTTAGCCATGGGAAACAGCCAGGGGAGGAAGGAATGAGCCCAGGGTTCAAGGGCCCATGCTTCTAATTCTAGGAAGTCATTAGCAGGTGGAAGCTTGAAGTTGGTTTGAATTTAAGAAGACTCCCAAAAGTGACATCCCCACCACCAATTCCCGTTTGGATTACCCTAGGGGGATGGCCCTGCCACAGGAGCATGTGCAGTAAAACAGACAGAGGGCAGGTCAGAAGGGCCCATCCACTGCCTGCTGTACGGCAATGGAGCTGTCACGGTGAGAGAGACCACTGTCTCCTTCATTTTATCCTTATACAATGGGATTAAAAAAAAAATCTCACTGTTTCTTTTTCTTATGGTTAACTGTGAATTACTGATAAAACAATAGGGCAGAGGCTTTTTTCTAATTTTGCAAAATACTGTGTCTGTGCAAAAGTAGAGGTCTGAAAAGACCATCAGTTGGTCTCTTCCTTTCACCTAGGGAGAGAGGAAAGGCTTCTGTGGAAGTTGGGACTTTCCCTGTGTCTGATGGGCATGGCCAGATCAACTGATCACTAAACTTTGCAAGATGCCCAAGGTGACCTCCGACTCAGCTACTGTGACTTCTGTTATAGGAAGCCATTAACCAAGTAAAGTGTCTCCAGTCAAGTTCCAGAATACTGGATTTCTCTTACATTTCTTTAAGGGGATGGTGGCATGCGTGTGATGATGTGAGTGTGGGGGTTAGAGAACAATTCGCCAGAACTGCTCGGTTCTCTCCTTCCAGCGTGCGGTCCTGGGGACTGAACTCCGGTCGTCATGCTTGGCTGTAAGTGCCTTTACCTATGTACCGTCTCCCTAGCCCAAAGTACAATCATCAGGTAAAGACCGTTCCTCAAGCAGAATTTTCTTCTGCCCAGGAGGTTCAGGGAATCTGGGGTTCAGGGAATCTGATTTATTTGTGCCTACCCTCTACATTGCCCTACTGTGGGCCTTCCCTAACATCTTTTCTGGGGTTCCTTTCAAGACACGGGTGCCACTTTTCTGGCCACATACTTATATCTTTGTTAACAAACATAGAAATGGATTTTTTTTTAGTCATTAAGAAAACAAGATAACATCAAAAACAAACACCCAAAACCAAATAAATAAAACACCTATAACAAAATTTAAAAAAATTTAGCTTTTCTAGGATCACTAATTATAGGCTCAATGTCCTTTATTTATGGCTAGAAACCAAATATGAGTGAGTACATCCCATGTTCCTCTTTTTGGGTCTGGCTTACCTCACTCAGGATAGTGTTTTCTATTTCCATCCATTTGCCTGCAAACTTCAAGAAGTCCTTGTTTTTACTGCTGAGTAGTACTCTAATATGTATATATTCCATACTTTCTTCATCCATTCTTCCATTGAAGGGCATCTAGGTTGTTTCCAGGTTCTGGCTATTACAAACAATGCTGCTATGAACATAGTAGAGCATGTACTTTTGTTGTATGATAAAGCCTCTCTTGGGTATATTCCCAAGAGTGGTATAGCTGGGTCCAGGGGTAGGTTGATCCTGAATTTCCTGAGAAACCGTCACACTGCTTTTCCAAAGTGATCCTAGAGAAGCTAAATAAAAAGTTGAACCCAAAGAAAAACATATAGGCATCCTCCTGAATGTTAACCTTCATCAGGCAATGAAAGGAGACAGAGACAGAGACCCACACTGGAGCACCGGACTGAAATCTCAAGGTCCAAATCAGGAGCAGAAGGAGAGAGAGCACGAACAAGGAACTCAGGACCGTGAAGGGTGCACCCACACACTGAGACAATGGGGATGTTCTATCAGGAACTCACCAAGGCCAGCTGGCCTGGGTCTGAAAAAGCCTGGGAGAAAACCGGTCTCGCTGAACATAGCGGACAATGAGGACTACTGAGACCTCAAGAACAATGGCAATGGGTTTTTGATTCTACTGGACCTATTGGTTTCGTGGGAGCCTAGGCAGTTTCGTGGATGCTCACCTTACTAGACCTGGATGGAGGTGGGTGGTCCTTGGACTTCCCACAGGGCAGAGAACCCTGATTGCTTTTTGGGCTGACGAAGGAGGGGGGCTTAGTTGGGGGAGGGGGAGGGAAATGGGAGGCGGTGGCGGGGAAGAGACAGAAATCTTAAATAAATAAATATAAAAATAAATCATTAAGAACACATATACACAACACCAACGTTCAGACGCCACATTCTAGTTGTTGTCCCTCACCTGTGAACTGTCTGGTGGCCAGGCCAGCCCCCCATTGTCCCTTTCCGGACCACCGTGGTCTCTGGTTTTCACTTTCAGGTCTGCCCTCTGTGTTCTGCATAGTTGGGTGCGCCAAGGAGACTATGGTGAGACCAGGTTGGAATAGCTACTGTGGCTGGGGGATTCTTGATACCTTCTGGACACTGATGTCTCAAGTTCCAAGGTTAGCCCATCTGAGAAGAAGGCAATGCCAGTCCCCCAAGACTTCCCTTGTACCCACAATTATGAACCTTGAGAAAGAGCGCCCCAAACACACCTTTACTGTTGTTAGTTGGTTGATTTTGTCATTTTTGTATCTTATCAAGCATGGGTTAGGATTGTCTCTGACTATTGATGAGGCTGGGATTCATGGCTGTGTGGTTCCCTATAGCTTTCTAGACTTGTTCTCTCTCACTCAGGACTATGTGGTCCTAACAGGGGTTTTGGGTGAGGTGCTATATACTCGGGTCCTCATATACTCATGTTACCAGGGGCCTCGTCATCAACTGTGACATTTAGCTGCCTATACTCATGTCTAGATCCACACTAAGTTCTTGTCTCTACTCTGAGTGCCTTACGATTTGCAGTCCGCTGGAGAAGTTTTAAGGCTAACTCTTCTAGTTTAGCGTTTCCCATCCGCGCCTCTTCCAAGCTCCTCCTCTGCTATGCCACCTAAAGTGAGTCCTGTCTTCTTTTCCCAGAGGACCCGTCCCTGAGTCCCACAGTGACGTAGGACTTTGCAATCTGGAAACATCCAAGGCAATAACAGGCCGTTTTGCAAAAAGAGCTCTGCAATGTGCCTGGAAAGCCTATTTTCAACTTAGCAAGCCTTCCACAAGCTTGACTTCACACGTCCCCAGATGGGAGGGTGGTATGCAACGTTAGTGTCCGGAAAGGACTCTGGGAGCCGATGCCCCTCCCCGCCCCATACACAATATGAGAGTAGCAGAGAAGCCCATCTTCAGGCTCAAAAGAGACTTATTCTGATCTCTGCTCTATAACCATGTCCAGATGACATCAGTTTTGACTTCTGGGAAACGGAGCAGTGGCTTCATTTTAAAAATTTAGAAAGCCTCAAAAAAGAAATGTCAAACCATAAAAGCCGTACCAGTCTTAGATCACACGCTAACATTTAAATGATTGTGCTGTTTGTACCTTTGCATTGAAACGGCAACATTTTAAGCAGACTATTTTGTGGTGGTCTCATCGGTGTGTGCGTTCCAGTCTGCATCACTCACTGGAACACAGGCAAACCTGCTAGCATGAACTGGCTTTTATGTGTAAGAGGGCAAAAGTGAAGGGGGTGTTTTTTTATTTATCAATGGTTATGTTATAAACAGTCTCTGTTGTCTTAGTTGTTTGCAATGATGCTGTTTGCCCTGCGGCCCAGGTTTCATCTGGAAGTTAAGATGGGTCACATTTGGGGGGGAGGGGCCTCTCTCCCACTGTAGCCCAATTATCAGTAATTGAAGCCACGTGTTTCTCTCAGCTCATTCCAAAGTAGAGCGAGTGTCTGCAAGGTGCCAGGGGTGTGTGCTTTGGGGGACTTGGGAGAGGCATGATATTTGAGGTCTCTTCTTCCTGGCACTGTGATTGCCCCTATTTCCTCATTTCCCCCACGAACACTGGCAGAGGCAGATGAGAGAGTGTGGGACAGTCAGCTTGCGGCAGATTGCACACAAGATACACTTGGGCTCCACGACAGAGCAACCAGCCAATTGCCACTTCCGTTGCACCTGTGCCCGCTGCAGCCGCCATTTTTATCACTTTGCTATGCTTCATTGACCAATGGATTTTTTTTTCCAGCTTTGCGCTTTTTTTTTATTACTATTATTTGTATCTTCATCATTACCTCCATGCCTCTGACGGCATTCAGATATGAACAGCCGATGAACCTTCGAGCCCGATTGTGCCATGACAAAAATATTGTCGTTTACATTCTGTGCCAAAGTATTATATAAAAACACATCAACAAAAAGGAAATTCAGGAAGCTGGGAGTAAAGATATATAGTCAGCAAAGTATATAACTTCTGGCATATTACTGCTTAATCCTAGCATAATTATTCTCATCCTTTTATTTGATTAACTTCTAATGGTTCCTCTTGGTGTTAAAGGTCCCACTCTGATCATTTGATTTTAGTGTCTGCTATAATTACCGATAATGTTCTTTGCAAGACAATTTAATGATAACCGCATAATGGCCTATATGAAGAAAGCTGCAGGGTTTCAAAGCTTTTGAGTAATATAAAATACATTAGACTAACACAAGCTATCAACATGACAGGGAATGTTTGATTTACACTCAGGACTATGTTATAGCGTCGTGGAATTTTTTTCTGTTTCTTTTCCTTTTTTTTTTCCTTTTTGCAGCCATTTACAATAAATGACAGAACAGTTGGACAATCTGCAACTTGATGATTGCAAAGAAGAAAAAATGTATTGCAAAGTTTGGAATGGTGTAGAGGCAGCCAGGAGATTGCTGAGAGAGCAGTGTCCTTGGGGTAGGTAGGGCTGGGACAAGATCGAGACCCTGAGACCAGAGTCCCTGGAGATAGACACCCAATAGGCTTCCCTTGGGTAGCTCAGCTAAAAACGACAAGCCTGTTCCCTTAGCTTGTCTCTTTGCACTTCAGATCTAGCCCTTCTGACCCTCCACACTAACCCTGCTTCTCAGGCTAATCGCCAGCTGCAGGCTCCTCTCTGGGTGGCGCGCCTCCATCAACTACCTTTAGGATGAAAATGATGCTATTTTGTTTTCAGTTACTTAAATGTCACCTCCCAAAATAAGCAAATGAGTATGCATACAGAAAACAATCAACAGTTTGGTCCAAACCCCAATGGCCAGCTCACCCCTGGCACCGGTGCGTCAGGTACTCGGGAGCCTGGCACAAGTGTCTTGTTCACTGGAAATAAGGTGATCGCTCACCACTCTGGCCAAATGCAGCGTAATTGATGGTGTGAGTAGACAGAGAAAATTTCCTGTCAGAAAAAAAGGTTAACTGCGGACATATTACACCCAGGCTCTCTGATTCCAGGATAATGGCATTTGGACAAAAGTAGGTCCCCATCCTTTTTATAGCACTTTATGCCCCATTAGTACTACTGCAAGTCTCAGGACCTGCCTGCTCGGGCACTTAATCAAAAGCAATGGGTTGAAAATCATGTTCCAGCTCTCCTCATATTTGATTCATTCCTCCTAGATAGGAAGAAGTAAAAAAAAAAAAAAAACACATTACTAGCATCAAAACAGCACATGCATTACGTGCTAAGCAGTTGAGAAGGTTATCATTGGACTTTATCCCTTTGGGTCCGTGGCTGGACAAGCACTTTCCTATCCATCCACTCGGTGGGCCGAGGCGGTCATATTTCACTCCCACCCCTGACAGACAACCGTTAGTTTTCACAGATCTCTCTTTTAAAGACACATCCTTGTCACTTATTTTAATTGTAGGCTTCAGGCAGCAAAGCCCAGACTCCTCTCTCTCTCTCTCTCTCTCTCTCTCTCTCTCTCTCTCTCTCTCTCTCTCTCTCTCTCTCTCTCTCTCCCTCTCTCCTGGCACCCCACTCCTTGGTTGTAGCTCCTTCGAGAGCAGAATCTAATAATAGGAGAGGCACATTTCTTGGGGGAAGAATTAATTTATACACTTAATTACTCGGGATCCACTTCAAGCTCTCTGCCTTACCGCTCTCTCTTTCTTTTGGAGCGTTTTTAACTAAACACTGAGTGCCCTGACAGCCCCCGAGGAGAGCCTGCCTCATTTAGATGGAGAGGCCTGACTCCTCCCTACCTCTGCCCTCCTTGCCCGCTTCTGCACCCTCTAGGAGGAGATGGGTCCTCAGCCGCGGATCTGCCGCCGCCCTGTGCGTCTTAATATTGATTGGGTTGGGGTGAGGGGCTTCGGTTCAGTGAACTGCTGGCTGTCACTCTCGCCCTCTCTGCGGTTTCCCGGGGGATTTTCGGTTGGATGCTCAGTCCCAGCATAACTCTGGAAAATGAAATCATTTCTTCTATCTGTTCAAAATGGGGGCAATGGCCAGGTCCCTGCGCATTGAGAAGGCCTTGGTCTGAGGAACAGAATTTTTCTATGTGAGAGAATTTGTTCCACATCTGTCCAAAGAGTCAGGAAAGGACACGGTCAGCTGCAGCCCGCAGTACGGGGAAGGCTTGCCCACGCTGGATTGAGACAGGAGAGTTATTGCTTGCTTCAAACACCAACAGACAAATGGAGTGAGCGATAGGTTCAATGGAGCCAAAGAGGCCAGGAATGTTGTTCCTGACAACCCAGAGGTAATTTCTAGAGACCGAGAATCCTAGACATCAGAGTTGCCAGCGTGAGTCTGGCTGAGTGCAGTGAAGGCAGCCCCTTGCTGCAGACTGGCACGTGACCACCTCTGGGAGAGTGCACGAGGGTTAAAAAGTATGAGAAGCAGTATGTGACCACAGTAGCCATCTGATTCTGAATGGGGACCCATCAGTCTCCCCAACATCCCTCCACTGTGTCAACATTTAGGGATTTAGCCACTGTTTATAGATCAGCCATACTAAGTGCACATGATATCCAAGACTTCCAAAATGGAACAGGACATCAACATCGCATTGAGATTAACCTAGGTTCAGTCTTGTGTGCCGTCATAGAATATTTCATTTAAATTATGGTACTAAATTGAAAAATGTCTTTTTCAGATTACATACCCCAGTACATAGCAATATAAACTCTGTATGTTACCCTTATAATTATGCTTAAATTGAGTGAAAAAATCTAGAAGAGAACTAAACCAGCCATTTATCAAGCCTCAAGAGAGAGGGCTGCAAATACTTTTCCTACACTGTAGAAAGCAGCAGAGGAAGAGGGGCAGTTGGTTATATAGAACAACAAATGGCTTAAGTTTTAAAAGAAAAGTACTGTAGCTACTATGACTAAGAGTTAATCTCTTCATTATTACAACTATCATGCTATTCAAGAAGAAGATATGAGGGTTCCACAAGCTACAGATGTATGTACATTTGTATATATGTTGTATCTCAAGTATGCATATGGAGATGTATATTTCATAGGATCAAAAATGCAATCGGTAAACAAGAATAAAAAGAAATGTTCAATTTCATTGGAAATCAAGAAACATAACTTAAACCACTTATTTCCTCAAGCACCATCCCTTCACTCCGACCTTCCAGTGTTTTCTGTTTTACCATCTCATCAGTTTTCCCTGCTTGCTTTAACTTACCAAACTGTCAACCATACTAACGTTTGGTTAACGCTTTTAGGGCACATAGTAATTCAGTTCCGAAGCAGCAGCAAATTAAACAGAATTTAAAATGAAAATTTTAAAACATCATCTTTTGTGCATTAAATTGTATATGTGTGTGTGTGTGTGTTTGTGTAGACACAGTAGCCTAGCTGGCTTGAAACTCACTATTTTAGAGCAGGTTGGCCTTGAGCTTGAGTCAATATTCTTGCCTCTGCCTCTCTAGTGCTAAAATTACAATTTTATCACCATGTCCTGATTAATAACTTTTCTTTAAAAAAAATTGGTGGGTCGTGGGGAAGCTGGAGAGAGAGCACAGTGGTTCAGAGTTCTTGCTGGGTAATTGTGGGCTCCCCAGATCCCACCACTCATGTTAATAAACCAGATATTCCAGAAGCACTCCAGCTCCAGGAGATATGGTGTCCTCTTCCAGCCTCCATGTGTGCACATGTGCATATACATACGTGCATACATAAGTAAATAAAAATAAAATTTTCAATGTTTTTTTCATTCTAGTATCTCAAATTGTTATTGTTGCACATCCTGCGGTGGTCTTGTAAGTAGATAAACCTTCCAGAAAGCAATCCAAAGACATAAAAAAGTTTATATTTTTGACCCAGGAACTCTACTTCTGGGACTCTGCCTTTAAAACCTAACCCAGAAAATGAGAAAACCAATCTGGGAAGGTCTTTATTGCAGTGTGGCTTATGATGACAAAAATCGAAGACAAGCCAGCCCCACAGGAGGTGCTGGTGTCAAGTCCACTCTGTGAATATTCTCCAGCATTACAAAGGTTGCCATGTGAGAAAGTCTCTACTATTACAACAAAAGCTAGTTCATAAAAATTGACTAGGGTTTCCATCAGGTACAAAGCAAACACAAGTGCAAAAAGACAGAAACACATCAAAATGATTCCAGTCACTAAGATCACTACACTCCTAGAGGTAATAAAAACCAAGACGGAGGCAAAGCAAAGCCAAGGGACCCCACGAAGGTTTAGCAAGTGTGTGAGCATGTGGACATCCCACACACTAACAGTGTGATGAGAGTGACTCTGAAAAACTGTATAGTCACTTAGGAAAACAGCTGGGCAATTCTTATTGGGCTAAATATGCTACTATGTGACCCAACAATCTCATTTCTGAATATTTACCTTAGAGAAATAGAATAATATCCTCTTCAAAGCATGGGTGGGAGCATTTACAGCAGCTTTTTTTTTTCTTTTTTTTTTTTTTTTTTTTTTTTTTTTTTTTTTTTTTGATTTTTCGAGACAGGGTTTCTCCATAGCTTTTTGGAGCCTGTCCTGGAACTAGCTCTTGTAGACCAGGCTAGCCTTGAACTCACAGAGATCCGCCTGCCTCTGCCTCCCGAGTGCTGGGATTAAAGGCGTGTGCCACCACCGCCTGGCTTACAGCAGCTTTAATATCCATAACTGCCACACAAAAAAACACAACTCAAGTGTTTACAATTGGCCAATGGGCAACAAATATTAACACATCCTTACAGGGGATTAAATATTCAGCAGTCACAAAAACAAGATCTGGTGCACACAACACATATTAATTACAGACGGAGTGTTGTTGTAGGGGGCTGCTTGGCTGCTGCTTGGAGGCTGCTTCCCCACCTAGCTCTGCTCTACCCTATCACAGACCCAAAACAGCTTCTTTTTAGCCAATGATATTCACAGCATACAGAGAGAAATCTCATATCACAATGTTACTAAGTGGAAGAAGTGAAACTTTAAAGACTTTATATCACATTATTATACTTACATGACATTCTGTGGAAAGCAAAATTATGGACAAGAACAGACAAATGGTTTCCAGGGTCTTTGCATAGAGGGAGAGGCTGGCTCTCAAGGAGTTCAGGGGATATTTTTGATGGCACGTTAGGCTTGGGTATCTTGTTACATGACTTCAAGCATTTGTCAAAAATTTCAGAATTGTACCCCACAAAAGATGATTTCTTTTCTACATGTCTCAACTAATTTCATCCTTGTCCCAAGAGCTATTCATAGTCTTGACAAAGCACTAAAATTATAGATAATTTTTCTCTTTTTCTCACTTCTCAAATCTTCTGGCTTAACTTTGAAAAAGAAAAATGTATCTCTGTGCTTATTGTATTCTTTAGGATGGGTCATGAGTATATAAACTGATGTTAGTCTGTTCTCTTATTCAAAGTTATGCTAGTAGGGGATGATGTGAAGTTATTTATAAACTTCAAAATTCCATGCGCCAGGAGACTTCCTTTAACTGACTCGTATATTTTAGGTTTTAAAAGAAATCCTACTTTTTACCTGCCTTGATTTCATGTCTTAAATAAGGTAACAATGAGGTTTTGTTTTTGTTTTTTAATTATATGCTTAGTTTAGAAATGGCAGTCTTGGAAGTAGAATGTATTGCAAGAATGCAAGGTTGGCTCAAAGCCAGAAAGTCTATTGATATGAAATACCGTATTAACAGTAAAGAACATGATGCATATGAGCATCTCAATAGGTACAGAAAATGTTTGACAAAAACCCAACATCCTTTCAAGATAACATTCAACAACTGAAAATAGAAGAGAATGTCTTAACCTCAGAAGCTTACACTAGCATAGTGCCTGCGGTGAGGAGCTGAAAATGAAATTAAGATAGGGAATATGAATAAAGTGTTCACTCTTGACAGTTTTATCCAGTGTATAATGTTCTAACCAGGATATTAAAGTAAGGAAAATAAAATAAAACCCATCAAATTGGAAAGAAAGAATTAAAACCATAAAAACAAAAAGATCATCCATATACATCATCCTGGAGAACCTAAAAACAACAACAACAACAAAAACTATGAAAACTAACAACTAAGTTAAGCAAAGTTATAAGACAAAAATCAATAGACAAATATCAGTTGTTTTTCCAAGCATGAGCAGTGAATACTCCAAAATGATATTAGAAAGAGATTTCCATTGACAATAGTATTAGAAAGAGTTAAATATTCAGGAAAAACTTTAACAAGAGAAGGCAAAACATTAAAAAATACCACACTCTACAAGCTGTGGGAACAAGGGTTGCAGTATTAGCATAAGGATGCACACCGCCATGGAATGAAACTGATGATCCAGAAATACAGCCTTTCATTCACGGCCAATTGATTTTCAATAAGGGCAAAAAGACAATTCAATAAGAAAGCCTGAGTGCTCGCAACAAATGATGCTGGGGCAACAAAGATAACCACACGCAAAAGCTGAAGTTGGACCCCTTTCTGCAAGTCATGTGCAGAACTTACCCCAAAGCAGATCATAGGCTTGAAGAAGTATAGGTTCTGATTATTTAAATTTCTTAAATGTAACAAAAGGAGGAAACCTAGACTCCATTAAAATGGAAAGGTTTTGTGCATCAAAGGAACACGGGTCCTTCTGTAAAAGTGAAACAATGGTGTAGAGCGCAAGAGGAAACGTCTCCAGATTATGTGTCTGAGAATGAATTTGGCTCCACAGCAGAAAAATTCCTAATAACTCAACAACTCAACAATAAGACTGCAAATTATCCAATTTAAGCAACCCAAAGTTGATCTCTGGTCTCTGCACGATGGGCAAGCTTGCTCTCTCTCTCTCTCTCTCTCTCTCTCTCTCTCTCTCTCTCTCTCTCTCTCTCCACAGATTGTCCCATGACATTTATTTGAAGCATCTAGGACAACTGCTTTCCTAGGTAACTGGTTGTATGGGGCTGAGGAGAGGGAGGGATGAGGAGTGACTCTCAGGAGCAATGAGTGCACTCTAGTTAGACAGAAGCCAGAGCTGTAGGACTCTGAGGCGATGCCGTATACCACCAGTTCATTACACTCTTTAAAAGGGTCAGCTTTATGACGCTTGAGTGATTAGCATCTCAATTAAAAATGAAAGTGAAAGGCTAGAGAAAGATACTGGAGTAGTCTGGGGGCAGATGTACGCAAACACCAGCCAGTCTATGTTAGCACTGCAGAGGCTTTTTGGTCATTAGGTTCTCTGACCGTCATGGGGTGACACGAAGTGGGAATTGTACCAGGCACATCTGTTTGCCTAGCTCTGGTTCCCTGCCCCATATTTGCCCAAGTTGCCAATATTTAGACGTATGGTTCTAGACCATCCTAGAGGTGTCAGCACACATGGACATGAGGGGTTTGTCTGGATGCTGAAGGATGAGCATAGCAAAGCAGATATTATTCATCCCCAGGGCATCCTTCCTGAAAACCTCCTTCTTGGGGTGACCTGCTCCTTGACAGGTCTCTGGTGTCCTGAGAGTCCTGGTGTCGCTGCAGGAGGTTTGAGTTTGAGTTGTGTGTCCTCCTCTATGCCTCCTCACTTTGAATGACTCCATCCCATGTCACTGTGAAGACTGTACATGAGTGTGTTTGTCTAAGAGTATATGAAACTTCATCTATATTTAACTTCTGCCTTGAGTCATGCTTGAACAGTTGGCCAAACGATGGACTTTGAGAGTGGTTAGAATTTAATTCATTTTATTTTGAATCATCTGATCTTAGCGCGCTCTCTCTCTCTCTCTCTCTCTCTCTCTCTCTCTCTCTCTCTCTCTAAGAATAATTTAATTTTGTAAGCTTTTGCAAAGCACTGAGGGCCAGGGCATTGTGGCCCCCAGGCAGCATAGGGACAGGAATCCTGTGTTTTGTGGCCTGTGAGAACAAAGACTTCCTCCCAGCCCCTGAAAGCTCTTTGAAGGGGTTTTGCCCCACACACCCATGTTTTGAGTGGAAAGCCGCCCCCTGGCACACACATCAGGGTCTCCTAGGAATTACTCTGCTGCCACTTCTGGGGCCCAGATTTGCCCAGCAGGGTGCAGAAGTGGGACATGCAGGTGTTACAAGGATGAGGAGAGATCGGTGAACATGGACGCGGATTCATCCCCTGCTGTGGGACTCATCAGTGGGCTTCCACAGCACTTTATTCCCCCGATCGTATCAGCTGCAGACACCTGCTACAACGCTCAGGTGGGCGCCACACTGGCCCAATTGATAGTATTACTCGGTTTGTTTTAGAAAGAGAAATGGAAAGGACCTTTGTCCTCTCTCTCCTTTTTTTTTTTAAAGGCTGAAGCAAAAACAAGTAAAATAACAACCGCTGTGGGTCCTGACAGAATAGACAGTGTGCCTCTGGATTCAGATACGATTTCCAAGAAATTAGATGACCATATCTGCAGCCCACTCCCCCCCCCCCCTCTGTCAAACATAGCAAGAACCCCTGGAGTGTACAAAGTAGGAGGTGAACCCCTGCCCAAGGTGAAGGCTTTTGTTGGACCACAACACCAGCAGACTCGTGAACGTAAGTCCCCAGGATGACTCGTCCAGCAGTATGATCAAGGATTTCCCATGAGTAGGTTGACTGGCCATGTGGCAGAACTGGTCTATCAAGAGATGTGGGCCTGTGTTAGCCGGGATACAGCTCCAGACTGGATCTTCCTCAGGCTCTTACAGGAAGGTGTCAAACTGTTTCTCTAAAGCCACCATGCTTTAGAACCCTCTCTATCTGTCTAAAGGGGACTCTGTGGCTCAGAGGAAGAAAGCAATTTAGCACATTTGAATAAGTATTAAACAGAGTCAGACTGGAACACTACTCCCTCCGGTCCTATGTAGGCCTCTTGCTGTCTGCTTACTCATGATTCAAGGCTGTTAACTACACCCTAAGATTACGTCACGTATGAGAACCAATGGTGTCAGCCAACTCTCTGCTGCTGACAAAAATATCCGAGACAGACCATCTCAAAGAGAGGAAGACTACCCTAACTCATGGTTTTGGCTCATGGCTGCTTGGTTTCATCATTTGGGGCCTTAGGCAAGGCAGAACTTGCCTATGGCAGCCAGGAAGTTTGGGCAGGGCAGTGTTCATGAACCCTTCAAGATAACAGTCCTTATGACCCACTTGCTCCAACTGAGCTCTGAAAGTTTTTATCACCTTCCAGTAGTTCCATCGGGGGGGTACCAAGAGTTCAACACAGAATCCTCCAGGGCCCAGCTAGAGCTAAAACACAACAGCCCATTTGTGCTACCAAGGACTCTCAGCCCATTTATCTGTGTCTTTTCACCTGGAGGAATTGAGTGCAGCCCTCAAGGAGGACCCCCAGGAAAGGAAGGCGGGTATGTAAACTACACAAGAGGGTTAACCCTAGGCCCACCTGCTCAGAGAATGAATAAGTTCAGGCCATGGCACCCTCACTTATAGCGCCTTGGCATCTGAGAACACAGTGAGAACAAAATGCCCATCGCACCTCCTGCTGCCCGTCTCCCCTGAAGCAGGCTGTGAAGAATCCCTTCCTTCAAACAGAAATATTCACAAAACCCTCACAGGAGAGAACCTCCCAAAGGAGAGCCGTGTCTCTATCACTCCGAGATGCAGGACCCAGAAGAGTCTAAACCAACAGGTTTTCCCATGTTCCTCAGCAACTGCAGTGAAATGGCCCAGAGTCCGTGTAATGGTGCTTCTGCATGCCTGTCTGCTCGCCGTCAAAGCTGAGTGCAGAAATACGCATTCCCATGTTTTGTTGGATCTTCATTTTCAAGACTCTGCTTCCCTTTAGAACCTACATTAAGTAACTCGGAGGCTAAGGGCAATACTCAGTGGTATACAGCTCTTGCCTACCATACACGAGGCCCTGGTTTCCATCTCTAGCAGTGGGGCAAAGGGGAGGGGAAGGAGAGAGGTAGTGGAAAAAGTATTCAGTTTGTCTTGGTGATAGGCTGTGGGGACCTCAGCCGTGAACCTAGTGATTGGCAAGAAGATAATTACCTTTTCTCCCCGTAGAACATACTGAAGACCTCTGAGAAAGGAACGAGTCGGAAAGCCACAGGGTAGGGAAGCAGAACAGTGCCAACCTGAAGGACGGATGTCCTGCTAGTTGCTCCCAGATCCTCCTGAGTGGGGTCACCTCGCTTAGGCCCATTCCCAGATGTCCCGGTTCTCTTTCTGATAGTCTGATAAAATGCTGACCAAACCAGTGTGGTGGAGGAAAGGGGATATTTGGCTTATGGGTTACAATTAACCCTTAACAAAAGCTGGAACTCAAGCCAGGATTCTAGAGGTAGGAGCTGATGCAGAGACCACAGAGGAATGCTATGTACTGACTTGCTCAGCTTGCTTTCTTATTCAACCAGGACCATCTGCCCAGGGATGGCACAGCCCACAGTGGACCAGGCCTTCACACATCAATCAGCAGTCAAGAAAATGCCTCCATAGACCAATCCGATGAAGGCAATTCCTCAAGTGAGGTTTTCTCTTCCAAGGTGACTCCAGTTTGTGTCAAGTTAACAAGAGCACTCCAGAGAAGGAATCCCACAGCCTCATCCTGGCTGGAAATAGTCTGGGCCCCGAAACAGTACTCAGGGCTCTGAGCCTCAGATTCCCACTTTTGACATGAATGGATGAAAGAAAACAGCAACTCGTATTTCTAGACCTACTTGGATGTCTGACTCTTAAGGGTTCCTTTACCTCAAAAAGGATTCTAAACTCTCACTGTCCCCCATTTCCTCGTTCTTGCTCCTTTTCTTCTTTTGTGCCACAGAAAACTCCTGGTAGGTGTTTGTTGAAGCCTCTGCCTCTCCATTTCACCTTCAATTTTCTCCACAGCTTCCCTGGTCCCTGTCCCGATCACACCACTGAGACCATTTGCCAAAGTCACCAGTTACTTTCATGACCAAGCCTCAAATCATTTCCCTGTTTGTTGGAGAATATGTGTTACATTTGTTTATGCTGTGGAATCTTTGTTTAATGACGCAAAGATGTGTTGCATTCTTTTATGTCGCATTGTTTAACTCTGTAAAGCTGTGTTAGTTTGTCTGTCTAAAACACCTGATTGGTCTAATAAAGAGCTGAACAGCCAAAAGTGAGGCAGGAGAAAGGACAGGTGGGGCTGGCAGACAGAGAGAATGGATAGGAAGAGAAATCTGGGAAGAAAGAAGAAGGAATGAGAAAAGAAGGGTCCAGTCACCCAGCCACACAGCCAAACACAGAATAAGAAATAGAGAAAGGCAAAATCCCAGATGCAAAAGATAAACAGGATAATTTAAGAGAAGTGGCTAAGTCAAGCTAAAGCTAGGCATTTATAAGTAAGAATAAATCTTCATGTTTTTATTTGGGAGCTTGGTGGCAGGCCCCCAAAAGAGTCAGAGTAAAAAATAATCAACTACACCTGTTCTTAACTTCCCTGAATTCCCCCTGGCATTTATGGAGTTAACCTCTCTTCCTTCTGGAAGTTCTCCTGGCTTCTTTACCTATCACTCTGTAGATGTTCCTGCATCTAACCAGGCAGATCTTTATGTTGCTTCCCCTACTAACTCTCATACACTAGCTGTGGAGATCAAACCGCCTCTGGACATCTCTATGGTCCTCTTCCTCTCGCACTTTCTAAGTGTCTCATTTAAACCAATGCTTTAAATCCATGTTGCTCTTCACAACTACCCAATTGACCTCTCCAATTACAAGGCTTGCTAAGATGCTGGTGCTGGGTTTCTTGTTGCTTATTGTTGCAGAAGAAGAGAAACCCATTTTTAATTGCATGTGGCCAATGGAAGTTGCTGCCTTGGTTTTCTCCTGTGAGCTGCCCCCAGCCCCCTCCCCCCGTCCTCACCTGGATCCACACTAAAGACATAGAGGTGGCCCTTGGTCCTTCTCTCTTCCTCACTCTCACTCTCTTGCCTACCTAAATAACACCAGAAGGTTCTAAAAAGATTAATAAATTTATTTTGATTAGCAGAGTCCTGCAGTTGTTATGTTTTGGTTCAAGGATTTGAAGCAAGAACAAAATTTAAAAGACATAGCAAAGGCAAATGTGTGAGATATTTGATACAATAAGCATTGGCTGTAGGGTCAATAACAAGGAGATTAAGCCTCGATAACAAGGGGCTCCAGCACAAGTTTGAACTGACAATTACTGGGCCTCAAAGACCTGTACCAAGGCTGTGGTATTTTGGCACAAGATTGTGGTTCTAGTGGAATCTCTTGAGAAAATTCTCATATGGCATAAGGTCCCTCCTTCATAACCACTTGGCTTTATTTGTTGTTTGTTTGTATAATCTAGACTTGACATGAGTGGCTTCATTTTAATTCTGACAATTTTCACACTCTCCTACCCACACACCTGTAGACCTTCAGTCAGGATTCCAAGTACTAACCAGAGCTCTTCCAGTCTTCTACTGGTTTGCTCTGCCACCCTTGTCGGTACCCTGCTACCTCTCCCCAGGGACCATGACAACACCTTCCAGTTGAGTTTCCTGCCTTCCCATTTGCCCCTTCAATCCATCTTTTCTACCCCTGAAAATCAGACTAGGGACCTGGGGGACACATCAGTAAGTAACAGCACTTTTTATCCAAGCATGTAAAATGGGGTTCAGATCCCCAGCATCCACATTACATGACAGGCGTGGCTGAATGCGCTTGCAGCCCCAGCGTTGGGAACAGAATCAGGCAGACCCTAGAAGCCAGCCTACCCCAAATGGTGAGCTCAGGGATCAGTGAGAAACCATGTCTGGAATGAATAGGGTAAAGAGCAGAGGAGGAAGACACCTAGAGTTCTCATCTGGCCTCTGAGTTCTCAAGTGTGGGTGTGCTAACTCACATACGTAGAACCTCCCTCCACACAAACACACCAAAAAGCAAAATCAGATCAAACCACTATTCTATGTTAAACATGCTCCCAGCCTGGTATCTCTTAGATCTTAGAATAAAATACACATTTCTGGGGATGGAAAAATGTCTCAGAGGTTAAGAGCACATGGTTCTTTTTTTTTTTTTTCTAATCTTAAAAGAAAAAAAATGTGCACTTCTTAGCCTCATTTTCAACCAGCTGACTTTCTCAGTCAGCTCTCGTTTCATGTCCACATTCTCTGAGGTGCCTTCCCTATGCCACTAACGTGTTTTCGCATCACTTGTAGAACCATCTAGAATTTTTGATCCTTATCTGTTCATTTACCATCTCTTTTCCCCCATCATCGAGAGACGGAGACTATCTCTACCTAATTCACCCCCACAGTCTTCGTATCTAGATTAGCATCATCTGTGTAAGGTGGTACTCAGTGCACATTTGCTGGATGAATGAACAAATGAATGTATGATCATCTCAGGAGTGAAGCTTGAAAATCTCCATTGAAAATACATTCAGGAAGCGAGAGAGGCTACTTATATAAGATCTAATGTGTTTCCCAGGCAGGATACAGGAGATGAGTCACTATTTCCCAAGATTAAGAAGGGGGCAATACTTACTTTAATGGAATATATCTCTAATGGTAGAACGGCAGGGCCTGTAACGAGTTTTGAAAAGATGTGGGTCAGTGTTGTTTTTCCTCTGCGTGACCCTGTTCGCGTGACATCGAGACTTTTGTCTTTGTTTCTCCGTGGAGCTGGCCCTGCCTCTAGCTCAACAGCTGGGAGATAAAGTACCTCTATCTCCCTTGAAAGGAATCAATAGGAAGAATGAGCGCTTGGCTCCCTCCAAAAGGTCAGCTTGACACCTGATTTCTCAGGCTGCTCTCTTGATCCCTCCTCCCCATTAACGGAGGAGCCTTCTCTTTTCTGGCAGATGACTTTCAAAGAACAAATTTGTAATACAACATGGGGATTAAGACACTATCTCAGAGTTCATTTGGTTTGGCCCCTTGAAGAATGAATCTGGGTCCAGAGCACAGGCCAGTATGTGCCTGGGACATGCATCTGTGTGTGTGGGCGTGAGCGCAGGTCCGAGGAGATGCAGGCAGGGGTGGGCTTCATCAGGAAGAAACTCCACCAATGGAAGGATTGTCTGCAGGTTCACACAAGGTGGAGGCTGGGAAGAGCTGTTTAGGTGACCCCAGGCATGGAACACATGTGTACTTTGCAGGTTTGGTAGCGATGCCTTGCTGAGAGCCCATGACCGAGTGACCGTATCACTTGCAGTCACATAATCTTCCTCCTCTAAGAGCTGAGCCAGCTAAGGCAGGCCTTCTGCGTCCAGTTCATCTGGTCATTGCCAGGACTAAATGACAGCACTTGAGCTCTTCTGAACAGAAAGCTCTGCACATCTGAGTTGCCTGGCAAACGTGCTTGGTTGTAACTGACCCACATGTGTTCCTGGAGATGCGCAGCATGGCCTGGGCTGCCTTCAGCCTTTCTTTTAAGAAGACCTAATACGCAAAACCCCAAGTCCCCAAGTGCAGAGAAACAAACAGCCTGCAGGGCAAGGTTGCCAAGGCCTGGGATCCTAAGGTCTGAAAAACATCTGGGCCCCCCCAGTCGGCACCCCACCCCCACCCAGTGCCTCCCACCTCTCTCAAAGCTGCAGGGAGGATTATCTTTCTTTTCTTCAATGAATAGGATGGGCTGTGCACGCCGGGCAGGCCCCATCTGTCCGCTGCCCCAACTCAATTTGATTCCCATTCGCCGGCCATTGTTTGCCTCCTTCTTCTGATGAGCAATCTAGAGGGGGTGGGTTGCAAAGGTTTAACAGTTCTCCTTGGCTTAGTGGAGCCAGGACCCCTCCTTCACAGCCCCACCCCTGCCCTTGCCCCTGGAAGGGAGTTTTCTGGACTGGCTCACCCCCAACACCGAACCAAGTTGGCTGTGTGGCGGTGATGTCGGGGTTCTGGATAGTTGCTGTGGGATCGGAGTAGGGTTTGGGTTGGACAGTTAAAATGCACAACCAAATGACCAGCCCTAAAAACATACAAGTTGCATTACACAGACTGAGCAGGTCATATTTTGGAAAGTATATTTATATACATACACGTATGCAATAACATGATGAAAAAAAGAGGCCATGAATTTGAAAGAGAGCAAGGAGGGGGATGAGAGGGAGTTTGGAGGGCGTAAAGGGAAGGGGGAAATGCTTATAGTTATCATCTGAAAAGGGAAACCAGTGTCAGGTGCCTGGGGGTGGGGGGAGGTAGACCAGGTTAGACTTAAGGGCTTCTGAGTGGATGGGAATTACAGCCCAGAGTTGGTAGCTCAGCAACCATTTTACTCCCTTGTATTTTAAAAGCTAATAAGCAGCCCCAGTGACAAATTGTGTTTCTAATCCTGCAGTCAGAGCCCTTTAGAATCTGCTTGGACCGTTACCACAGTCTTGTCTTGTAAACTGACATCCTGAGTGATAAGGGACATAGGGAGCTCAAAGTTGAAGAGACTTGACTAAATGTCAGAGGCCCGTTTTACAGATGGTATGAGCAAACAGGAAGGCCCCATGCCCTTGACCTACAGCTGAGCACTGTGGTCAGGTTAGGACTCTGGGCACAAGAGGGGCTACTTGGACACTCTCCAGGAACCCTGGCAGTGAGTGGGCTGAGGTGTAGCGATCAGACACAGGTTCGGTAGGAGAGGAAGTGCAGCCTCTAGCATCCTACAGGAGGTGCTCAGGTGCTGGATCAGGTAAAGTTGGTCTTAGCTCAACAGTGTGAGCAAGGCCAGTTAGAGTCAGGAAACCTGGGTTTAAGATGCTCTTGACTTGCTAGACAGGGTCATGTGACCCAGCATTACGCTGAAGGGGATACTGAAATGTGAACTCTGCTTCTTTCTTAGTGTTCAGTTTTGTGTGGGTCACAGTTTTGTGGGTCGCAGTTTGCGTGGGTCACAGTTCGCATGAGTCACAGTTTGTGTGGGCTGCATCCAAAACCTCAACCATCTCCCAGAGCTATGTCTCCAAGGCATTTGGGTCCTCAAACTACATACGCCAGCCCGGTAACTATAGGATGGTGTAGGAAAGGTGTATATAACAGAGGAACAGAAATGGCTCACCATAAGCAGAGAGATGGCTTCTAGCCTCTGGTTTCGGGTTGGATAAGACAAGGAACCTCTGTCCAGGATAAAGATGGAAAAAAGGGTAAATGAGGCATACTTTTACAGAAGTCAACTACAGGTGGTGGCTGGGAACTGGAAACAGATTCATAGGTTCCAAGGGGGTAGACATGTGGCATTGGGCAGAGGACAGCTCCAGGAGGAGCTGAGGTGCCCCATACAGGGCAGGAGAATGTTGAACTCATTGCAAGGGAGTCAGAACCTATTAGCTCCCATCAAGGTCAAAAGTGTGAAAAGAAAGGTTTCTGTTCATAAAGGTGGCCCCTTCCATGTGCCCCTGGATGACTGAGATTGAGAAATTCAGGCCTGCAATAGAAGGCATCAACCCATCCTCAAGTGCCTTGGATGCCTCTCTGTTGATAGACGCTGCAATCAAGTGAAATCCTAAAGGGTTTTCCATGAAAAGGGGTCCTCTCTGAGTGTCCCATGAGCCCATCCGTGCTCAGAGGTGGTGTGAAAAGAATGTGCACACCTCCGGGAGACGGCACACAATGACAGTGATAACAGAAGATATATGAGACACAAGCAACCAGGTTCCCAGCCCAGCATGCTCCCAGGGCCAAGGGCAGGTGGCAGAGAGCACTAGGAAGGGCAGAGAGCATGGACCTTGCAGGAAATGCAGAGATACTCGGTCATGAACTGAGGAGGAATAACATGTGTGACTTGTGTTCATTACATCCATGGTCAGTTCTCACAGTAGGAACCATAGTCCCCCAGCTCAACCAAAAAAGGTCTCCTCTAAAACATGAGTGTAGACTTCTGTTCCTTGTGACGCTCTTGGGTGCATCGTGAATTCATTCTCCTCCATGAAAGAGGGGAAAGGGACCCACTGTAGTTTAGGCCTGCCCTACTTCCAGTTCCCTGGGCTGCACACTCAGGTTTTTAACAATTAAAGCAGGTAGTTGGAAATGTTGCTATCAGCAGAGGACGCATAAGAGATGAGGTTGCTCCTTAAGTTTGCAAGCTCTCCACCCTGGCAGAGAGCAGCCCTACCCCAAACTGAACACCCTGGCACCTGAGGCGCGTTCTTTCTTTCAGAGTATCTCACATCCATTATCGTCGTCGAATCCTCACAATGCCCAAGTGAGGTAGTGGGAAAGCAATGGAGGCCCCATTTGACAGAGGTTAAGTGACTTTGCTGAGGTCGTCATTCTGGTAGCAGAATGAGCCTAGAGCCTGGGCCTCTTGGCTAGGACACCTGGGACATTGCTGCCACACACACACACACACACACACACACACACACACAGTGCCCATGCACGCTTACACTTAGGCATACACACAACATTTGGATTGTTAATAAGGCTTTTTATCTAACTGGTGATCCCAAGGCCTTGAGAGCAAGGGATTGTTTCCCTTTCTAGGAATCTCCTATTAAAGAAAACAATTAATTACTTTCCAGGTTGGGGCCTCTCTTCATTCCCAAGATGGCCGGGCCACTCTGTGAGGGCTGCAGCACAGTTAAGAAAGAGAAGAATACCGTCTACTCAAAACCTAACGGCCACACATCAGGTCATGTTAGACCTCGCAAACTGGCCTGCACACTGGCTGCTTACATAAATGGGAACAGTTTGACTGCTATTTTGCAGACATTGCCATAAGATGGCCATTCCGCTGGGCTTCTCCACGGGGTCATTTAGCTGGCACACCTGTTCTACACGGAGCTACCTCACACCCTTCCTGTGGGGGGCGGGAGAAGGACTCACACCCACCCTGTGTAGAGATACTGCACACTTGTTCCACACGGAGTTTGTGAGGGCCCCTGGGGCTCTCCACCTTTTCGCCTCAGTACCACGTGCTTCAGGAGGCCTCTCCCCTGCTCTTTGCATCATGCCATTCCAGGCTACACAACACAAAAGTGTATAGTCTGTACCAGTAATCCAAGAATGTAAGCCATAAGGCAGCCAGCTAGATAGAATCAGGAGCAAAAAAAAAAAAAAAAAAAAAACCTTAGGAGTCATTGACAGACCAAGGGAAAGTAGACGCTCAGACATGAGAGACCCATGGAGCTTCCTGGAGGAGGTGGGCTGAGAATGAGGAAAAACAGAGACTTCACTTCTGACTGGCGCTGGAGGCTTGCCTCTCCTCCCCCTTCCCCCTCCCTCTCACAGAGAAGGGCAGTTTAGCAGCAGCTGCTTCTTCTGCTTCTCTTTTATTTCCCTTTCCTTTCAAAAGTCAGAAGGAGACTGGAGACGGGGTGTGCGCAAGGGCTTCGCGCAAAGCCCCAGCTGACTGGCTCCACAGAGGATAAATGACTAGGGTCGCCACGCGGCAGGTGTTACACAACTTGTCTGTGTTGGCTTGAGACCTTGGTGATCCGCCTCTAATTGAAATCGCTTTCCCTGACCTCCTCCATAAGCCGGGGCGTCTGTTTCCCGCCAGCAGAGGAGCTGCTGAGGTGGACGGAAATCCCAGCAGAGGCAGTGTCCTGCAGCTCATCTCTGGTCTCCCTCCCCCGGCCAGCCCAGGGACGCAGGCAGGGGGCTGGCAACACCCTCCATGGCCTATTTTAGACTCTTTAGGAGAGGCTTTGGGGTGGGATTGTTGATTGGCATTACAACTTAAGAAGCTACCATTACTTTCCTGAGATTAAGTCCAGGGTTCTAGACATTGAGCAGTGTGTGGAGCCAGCCTGGCAGGGCCTGGCTATCTGTAAAGCATGGTGTATTGAAAACAACCTGAGTCCAGACTCTGCTTCACACAGGTGGCAAAGCGCTTCTACCCCCTTCCAATATGGGGTAAGTTAGGAGTAAATACTTCTACCCCTAATAATATTCTGCTGTTGCCAAGAAAACACAAAGGAAAGCACCTCTCCACTTCCTCTCATTAGGAGTCAATTGCCACTTAGACTTAGAACTCTGGAAGCTGCCTGTGGAGCACACCAGCATCCACCTCCGTGTTATTCACGCACAGTGTACAGACACAGATGCACACATATACACATACACATACATATTCCAGATATACCCTCTCATTACACTGTGACCTTGTTAGAGGAGGTGTGTCACTGGGGGCAGGCTTTGAATTTTCAAAATTTCACTCCTCTTCTAGTGAGGGCTCTCCTCTCTCTCTCTCTCTCTCTCTCTCTCTCTCTCTCTCTCTCTGGATTAATATGCAAGCTCTTGACCACTACTCCACCACTGTCCCTGCCTACCGCCATGTCCCCCTCCAACCCCAGCACTGTGACTATCATAGATTCACGCTAACCCTCTGAAACTTGGAAGCCCCCAAGTTAAAAGTCTTCTGGTATAAGTTGCTTTGGTTACGGTGTTCTATCAGTGCATCAGAAAAGTAATTAAGACAGTAGTGGATATACTTGTTCTCATTTCATAATAATTTATCAGCCTGAAAATGTATGACTAGTGCACATTTCTGGATTATGATTCAATACACAAACAATTAGAATGGCAATTACCTCAGGAGATAAAATTCAAACTTTCACTTCTCACTTTTTCTATATTTTGGATTGTTTTCCATATGCATGCATTGTTTATATGACCTGAGAAAATTAAAGGTATTTTATTGTGAAAACAGCTAAAAAATGACTCAGAAGCATAGCCACGTTCATTCAACTAATTGAACTAAATATAGGTACTTCAGCGAAAGTATTTATTTACTGTTTATTTCTTTAGCGTGTGTGTGCTTGTGTGCATATATATGATTGTATGTGTACACGTGAATAGGTGCATGTAAAGGTCAAAGGTCAATGCCAGATATCTTCTTCCATCATCCTCTGTTTTATTTTTGGAGACAGGGTTTCTCATTAAGCTGGAACTTGCCGATTTAGCTGGACTGGTGGGCAAGGAATCCCCAAGGATCCTCCTGTCTCCATCCTCCCAGAGCTGGGACTTCAGACACTCCTGCGATGCCTTGGCTCCTTTGCTGGCTATTTTACGTGAGTGCTGAGTCATGAACTCGGGTCCTCACGCTTGCACATCCAGCACTTTACTGACTGGGCCATCTCCCCGGCCCCATGGTCAGTGTCTTATTTTGTTTTTGTTGTTTCGGAACTGAGGGTTGAACCTAAGACTTCGTACATGCGAAAGCCCTCCACCACTGAGCTGCAACCCCAGCCACAACTCTGAGAGTCAGACTTGCCAAGGACATTTTTCTTTCTCGCTCAGATACCCCCCCTTTGGATGTCAGTGTGGTGATTTCTCAGAAAATTAGGAAACAACCTACCTCAAGACCCAGCAATACCACTTTTTGGGTTTATACCCAAAGGATGCTCAATCACAGGGACATGTGCTCAAGTATGTCCATAGCAGAATTATTTGTAATAGTTAGAACCTAGAAACAACCTAAATGTCACTCAACTGAAGAATGGATAAAAAAAATGTGGTACATTTACACAATGGAGTATTACACAGCAGAAAAAAATAACATCTTGAAATTTGCTGGCAAATGGGTGGATCTAGAAAACATCATATTGAGTGAGGTAATCCAGATCCAGAAAGACTAATATCATGTGGACTCACTCATAAGTGGTTTATAAACATAAAGCAAGGAAAACCAGCCTACAAACCACAATCCCAGAGAACCTAGACAACAATGAGGACCCTAAGAGAGACTTATATAGATCTAATCTACATGGGAAGTAGAAAGTAGGAAAAGACAAGATCTCCTGAGTAAATTGGGAGCATGGGGACCATGGGAGAGGGTTGAAGGGGAGGGGAGAAGAAGGGCAGGAAGTGGAGAAAAATATATAGCTCAATAAAAACAATAAGAAATAAATTTTTAAAAATAGCAAAAAACATTACATTCCTTGTTTTTACATCTTGTGTGACCTGAGATCGGCTGATCTCTGACCAAAAAAAAAAAAAAAAGCAAGCACGACAGAGTAGAGGTACGTGGGGACGCTCTGGCGATGAGAATGAAATCATCATTCTGCTCCAGAGGTTAGGATGTGGAGTTCACTGGCGAAGAACCGACATAGACCAGCTGACCGCCCACACGCAGGTCCTTTCCCAACCTCAGGAGCCCATTTCCAAACAGCTTCGGAACTTCAAACTGAAGCCATAAGTCACTTGCTTGACTGTGTTCTTGAGTAAATTTGGCTGGTGTGAAAGAAAGGGCCACGGAGTTCCACGGGGCCAGGGAGAACCGGCTAGCATAGGCTTCCACACCACATGGCCTTCCCTGGCTTACATACCCCACTACGGCATGTTAATTGGCAAGCTGGTGAAACTAAGCTTGCACCTTCTAGCCCCCCCCCCCACTTTCTCCCTAACCTCAGCTGGGTGACACTTTGTGAATGTCAGTGTTCCTAACAGCAAATTCTTTTTGGATTTAATTGCCATTCGGCAGTCTTGTATATATTTAGTTAGTTTAAACTTAATAAATAAAAAAATGGATGGGGGAGGGAAAGATAGCCCCTGGTCCTTTCTAGGAAAAATAGGATGTGTGTGTGTGTGTGTGTGTGTGTGTAGGCGTATATATTCACAAGTGTGTAGACATACCTAGAAAGGCCAGAAGGGGCATCAGATCTGCTGGCGCTGGAGTTACACGTAGATGTGAGCACCATATTGGAGCTAGTACCTGAATTCTAGTCCTCGGTAAAAACAGCGAGCACTCTTACCATCTCTCTAGCCTGTGGAATGCTCAGAGAGCAGTGACCTTATTCTGGTGTTAGTAAGCCTGCAACTAAGAGAGACCTTTGGGGCATTATCATATCTGAATCAGCTGAGAAATTATCAGGCAATACGTGAGTTGAATGTAATCTTCTGTTTGAATGTCCTTCTGTTTGTCTGTCTGTCCATCTATTCGTCTGTTTGTCCATCTATTCATACATATACCCACCTACCTTGCCATCTATCATCTATCTGCCCATTTGTCTACCACTACCCACCCATCAACTATCTACCAATCAGTCTAACCACCTACCATGCACACCCCGTACCTACCCACCAATTATCCAGTAACCTGCCACCCATTTCTTCTACCTCCTCACCCATCCTACCCTTCCATCCACCTACCCATCCTTCCATTTCTTCACACACACACACACACACACACACACACACACACACACACCCTCTGAGCTTTTCTCAAGCAAGCCTTAGGTGCTGGAATAACATCATTCCAATTATTTGCTTCTTAGTTGCCTGGTAATTGATTCAGTAAACTTGTTCAACAAGTGTTTGCTGAGCATCATCTATTGTGTGCTCTGCCCTTCATGGAGGCCTGTGGAGAACTTGAGGATGCAGAGGGAATCCTGTCTGTTCCCGAGAAGTTTACAGCTGAGACGGGAAGTCCTTCAGTTCTGAAGTAGGAAAATCAATGCTGCACTGGGGTCCACAGGGCCAGAACTCTGACTTGGGAGCTCTGTGTACGCAAGGACACCTCTGGTAGAAGGCAGGAATAAGCTACGCCTCACATCCCAGTTTCTCATCTCCAGAGAAGGGGGGGGGCACCCAAACTTGAAGAAATAGTACGATATTAGAGTGAAGTCATAAACATAAAACATTAACATGTAATTCCCTTATGCTTTTGAAAAATTACTTCATAAACGCAAAGGAAAATATTTTCCCCTTTTTATTACCTGACAATTACATATTAAGAATTTCTTTTTATGTTTAAAAACATATGCAAGCCGGAGAAGGCAGACGCCGAAATGTAATTGCTTTCCTTCTATAAGAATCAGATGTCATTTGCTTCCAACTCAACTCTGAAAAGAGATAGGAAAAAGCAAATTGTTGTATACATTAAATTTGGAAACATCTGATAGCTTCCCTCAATTAAACTATTTAAATGGAAAAAGATTGCTGTACAGCCCTATCATATCCCACTGAATAAAACCTCAGCTGAGGCAAATTGGCAGTGGCAGGTACCAAATGCATCAGCAGGAATGAGATTGGACAACCCAGTGGAGGTCATTGGTAATTGTTATTATATGCAATATCGCGCTGTCAGAAGCAGGAAGGGAAAACAAGAGCACCTCAGCAGCAAGCAGACCAGTGCAGGGGACCTGACGGGCTGAGCATATCGAGGGAGAGCTACCAAGCTAGGGTAACTGAAGGGTGTCAGGGAAGCCTAAACTCTTCGTGGGCTTGGGTCAGGGGAGATTTTTGCTGCTGGATATGCTTAGCCTGTGTGAGCTCAACCGTAGCTCATCTCATCAGTAGACATTTGCCTGTTAGCCATTGAAGCAGGGTCCCGGGATGGCCCCAGGCCACAGAATGGAACCCTGAGAAGGAGTGTAAGAAAGGGGAAGGCAAGGTTAGCATTTGCTGTGTGTTTGCTCTGAGCTCTGGTCCTGATTCAAGTGACTCAAAGTTGTCTGTTTGTTTGTGTTTTGTCTCCCCACACCGCTTTCTAAATGTTGAGAAGGAGAAGGAATAGATTTGCTTGTTCTCACGTTCCAAGTGTCCTGGTGAAGCTTTAAAACTCAAGAAAGAAGAGGCCAGAGCTGGTTGAGGCTGGCTGGGACCTAAGCAAGCCTGGCTGCCTGAGACTACTATTAAGCCTGGACACTGCATCTTGTTTTGGATTAGAAGATGAACTAGTTGTTGTAGCATCCTGTGCAGGTGACAAATGTGGACCAGCTGCTGTGACCCAGCACTGGATACATGGACCAGCTGCTCTGCCCATCAAAATCCCAGCAAAATTCTTTAAAGACCTCGAAAGAACGGTACTCAACTTCATTTGGAAGAGCAAAAATCCCAGGATAGCCAAAACAATCCTGGGCAATAAAAAACTTCTGGAGGCATCACAATCCCTGACTTCAAACTCTATTACAGAGCTACAGTACTGAAAACAGCCTGGTATTGGCATAAGAACAGAAAGGAGGACCAATGGAACTGAATAGAAGACCCGGATATCAATCCACACATCTTCGTACACCTGATATTTGATAAAGAAGCAAAAAAAAATCAAATGGAAAAAAGAAAGCATATTTAACAAGTGGTGCTGGCATAACTGGATTTCAACATGTAGAAAATGGACCAGCTGCTGTGACCCAGTGCTAGATACATGAAAATGAATTTGACTATTGTCTTTGTCAGTGTTCTATTGCCGCGAAGAGACACCATGACTATGACAACTCTTATAAAAGAAAACTTTTAATTGGGGCCGGCTTACAGTTTCAGAAATTTAATCCATCGTCATCATCATGGCAGGGAGCATGGTGGTACACAGGAAGATATTGTGTGGAAGAAGCAGCAGAGATTTCAACACTCAGATCCACAGTGAGCAAAAGAGAGAATCACTGGGGTTGGCCTGGGCTTTGGAAGCCTCAAAGCCTACTGCAGTGACACACCTCCTCCAACAAGGCCACATCTACTCCCACAAGACCACACCTCAGGGATGACTAAGCATTCAAATATATGATCCTGTGGGACCATTTTTATTCAAACCACCATAACCATCATGTCATCACTTCCCTGCAGCCCATAGCTGATGTGCAGCCGCAGTCAGTGCTGCAGCACCAATGCAGGATGCTGCCTGTCCTCTGGGGTCAATCAGGAATTATTACCTTGAAACGGGGTGAATGTGGCCATTTTCATGGACCTTTGGGGTGCTACCTGAAAGTCCCTCTGTCTTCCTAAGGCTTCCTAGCAAATGAAAGATCTGCAGTTCTTCTTAAAGAAGGGGATGGGATGAGGAGACAACGTTGGCCCAGGACTCTGAAGTCATGAAGCTCACAGGCCAGACAGTGGATCAAACTGTCTGGAGTCAACACTACATGCCTCTGCCTCCTGCAGGCAAAGACATCTCGGAAAGTGCTTCTGGGTGCTAAGAATGTCTGGTCAGTTCATGAAACACCACAGATGGAAGGGATCTGAGGGTGGGGCTGAACCAAGGCACGTTTACCCTCATAGTCCTAGAGACAGAAGAATCCAAAGAAGCTCAGAAGTCACATGGCCACTGCTGTGTTAGGGGCAACAGACAGGTTTAGGCTGTTGCCTGCAATGGCTCTGATGGGCTGAAGGAGAAAGGAATTTTCTTAAAGATAACAGGAAGCTCACAAGTCTGAAGAGGTTAAAAAAATGGATGGTGAAGGAAGGGAGGCATAGCACAGATGCCGTGCAGCCTGTGTGAGCCCCAATACTGTCTTCACCACCTGCCAGTGAACACTGAATACTTGGCTCTGCCATAGCATTGAGAACCGCTGTGGCAGTCTTGACACCCTTGGGTCCTTCCTTCTAGAGCTCACACCCTGCAGGAGGAGCCATTGGATCAATGAGATCTAGGTTATTCCTACACCAGAGCTACCAGAGGAGCGGGTAGCCATGGCAGGATAGCAGGGGTCACTGGCTCTAATAGGTTACAGCTCCAATGAACACCCAGGGTCAAGGGTCAAGGTGAGAATGAATGATGGAGGAGGGGATGCTCAATAGTGTCCAGCAAAGAGAAAGAACGCTTCTGCCAACATTCAGCAAGGACTTTCAGCTTAGGCTCCAGAGAAGGCCCTGCTGGGAACCCTTGGGGAAAATGCTCATTACCACCAGGACGAACCCAATGATTTGTCTTGGAGGAGGAAAAGATCCAGATGTTTCACAGAAGATGATATTGCTATTCAAGGCCACCTTTGCCTCCAGAGGAGAATAGATCCTGTTTAGGGACAGTCCCTTGGTGTTGCTAAGCACTTTGCTGCACTTGAATGTGCAAATTAGGTTTGGGACTGGGGCTTGGAGGAGCAGGATGCTGGAGAAGGAATTTGGAGGCACCTGGAGGGAGGAGGAAGGAGCAGGTGAGCTGGAAGAGCTGGGACGTGGGGGACGGCTAGAGTGAAGCTTGAAGAAGCCCATGCAAGGTCCATGGTGGAGGGTAGAAGACAATGGGGAGTTGGCTAGAAAACAAGGCAGTCTGCTATTTGGGCATATGTCTCATGGAGTCACCTTCAAATTGAGAAAGAGGCTATGTCTCATCTGGCTCTCTGTAGTATTTCCTAAGGAGTTCTTCCTGGGAGGAAGAGATGATCAGGACACTGGATACTTCTGGAGGTTGAGAACACCGGGTCCTAGAATTAACAAGTTCTTCCCTATGATAGGGATGGGGTTTGGCTAATGCAGGACCTCTACCCCTGAGAGAGCCCATTGTGTTACAAACATAACCGCTGATGGAGAGTCAAGCACTGAGGAGCAAGGACACTGGCAAGTTTGGTGTCGTTACAAAGGTGGACCTGCGTGGTTGTGAGAAGCTCCCCTGCCTGGAAGTAGAGATGGACAAGGCATGGACAAGGATAGACTCTGAGCTCAGAGCCTGAAAGGCTCAGCTAAGCCAGCTCCACACTGCTCTGGGTACTGAAAGATAAACACTGGTACATCAAAGTGTTAGAGTTTATTGACAGCAACTCAAGAATTGGGCGGCTCCAAACAGGAAGTGGGGGAAGCATCATATAGGTTGAACGGAGGGAGAACAAACCAACTATCTGACAGGCTATGTTAAAAATAAATAAATAAGTAAGTAAATAAATAAATAAAATAAAAAGGTGTCTTGTTTGGCCCGTCTTGTAGGAGGTTCAAAACACCTAATTAGTAACCAGTTGGCCATCTGTGACTGACTGGCTTTCCTTTAAATGGGTGATTTACAGGCACTGAGTCCAAGTCAGGGTTTGGGTTGGCTTATGATGTCTAAGATGTGAGGATCATTTCAGTCAAACACTCACACCATGTTTATTTATTTTAGCACAGGCAATGGGCGCCTTGGTCCTCATTCTACTACTACTCCTAGTTTGAGCTGGATAAAAACCCAGTCAGCCAGTATTCCTAAAACCCAATCTACGTAATAGGCACCATTTAGGACACGTCACCTGCATTCACTCATGTGATGCTCCTATCTCTTTGATGAGAGCTCCCTTATTGCCTCCACCTTGCATATAGGGAAACCGAGGCATGGTGGAGCTCATTCTGATCTCCCCGGGCATGTATAGACACGTGTTAATTTGCTACTTTCCAGCAAGCAGTGTGCTCCGATGTGTTGGAGTGTGCTCTGAGGATGGCGGGACTGTCCAGAGACCTCATACATAGCACTCCCCTGTTCATATTTCCTCTGTCATCCTCAAGACAACATTGCTATTTCATCCCCGTGTCCCCAAAGCATCTGCAGTGCCTGCCATGCAGAGCATGTCAAGTCAGTTTTTGGAGAAAGGTGAGCCACAGATTTCTAGGCAGAGGAGTGGTGTGGGAAACAGAGTTTGGGGAGGTTTTGCTGACTGGAAGAAATTCATGGAGGTGATCCAGGAAATGGGACCCTGTGGTTCTCAGCTGTGCTCATGGTGGGCGCAGAATCTGTTGAGAGAATCCCACACGACCTTGCCTCTCTGCATTCTAGCGCTGCCTTCTGAGTATTTGTTTGGGCCCCTATCTTTTCTTGTTTCCCAGCCTAGAAGAAGCCTTGCTTTGATTCAGGAACTGACGAGGATCCTAGGCTCTTAGCGCTTCCGAGGCTGTGGAAACTCATTGTTCCTCAAACCTTTGACTCTTTGTAACTGAGACCCATGGCCATGGTGGGTCTCAACACATCTCAACTGTCAATGGTTTGAAATAATGCACAGACACAATTAACCCTGGCCCCAAAGAGAAGGAGCAGACACGCACACTGATAGTTAACCAAAGCATGCAGAGAAGTCATTGGTGCAGGAGAAGCCAGGACTCTCCTGCTCTGGTCTGAGCTCTTTATGTGACCATAACTGGTTTAAACCAGTGCTGCTCCAGGAGTTGAAAACAGTTAATATTATAGAAATTTCATTTGGGGGATAGCCATGGAGCTTTATTTTTTGAAAATATGAATTATAGGAATCAAAACTTGAGAAACTCTTCCTAAGTAGTTGGAAATTGCTGGATAGAAGCTTTCCAGTTAGGTTAGCAAGTTGTCCTCTTCACCTTTGGGAGCTTTACTGAAAGTTCTAGAATATGAACCAGTTAAAGTGTCAAAGGAGGGCACGGGCAGAGAAAAGTTTGGAAACACTGCTGTACTGTTCTCAGAAACCATGGGAGCACTTTCCCTGAGAAACCGTTTTAAATAGATGTTTTCATTTAACCTCTGCTTTCTGCTTCCTTCCTACTTCTGTATTTATAGCTCAGCTCATTCTCAAAAAGTAGAGAGACAGGTAAACCCTTTGGAATAACTGTTGAGAGGAAACCACACAGGAGACATTCGGACTTGACAACACCTGGAAAACAAACTTCCTCTTGGCCCCGTGACAGGCATGGGTCAGGATTCCAAGAGGAAAGGAGGAATCTGACAAAGTAACTATCCTCAGGTAGCAGCAGCGGGAAGAGAGACCCCTCAGAACAAACCAGTTCAAACTGGGCAGTCAGGAGTGTGAGCAACAGAGAACTCAGCTTCAAAACGGGTGACTTAGAAGCTCCCCTTGGCAGGCGGTCCTGAAGCCAGAAGACTTCTGTATGCCAGGCTGTCATCTCAGGTTGGAGGCAGAGTAGCTACTTCAGCTGCAGACATGGAAGATAGTGCTGTGCACTGACCTGGTCCAGATCCGGTCTGCTAATGCCACGGCTAAGAATCCATGTGTGGGTGCTACAGAGGGGAGACAGCCAACCTCAGAATGAGTGGTTGAATCAGACAGAGGTCTTGAAGCTGGCCTCTGCAGGTGATACCTCGGAGTTGTTAAGAAACACAGCCTGTGGCACCTGGCTCCTGAGAACCTATCTTAGCTGTCTGCTAAGTTCACTCTGTGAAATGGAGTTGACTACAATACTCAGGGAACTAGAGAATGGTGAGCCCTTCACCGCTGTTCGCAATGGAGTAGAAAATGCAGTATGGATGAAGTGTCATGGGGAGCCTAGTGAGGGAGCGAGTGGCGGGTGTCATCATGTGCAGTTTCTATTCGGTTTGGATTTTGCAAAAGTATTAAAGACTAGAACAATGACTGTATCTCTGCCTGCATTAGATTTAATAAAAAGATCTTCTTTCCTCGCCTCTCTCACCTCTCTCTCTCTCTCTCTCTCTCTCTCTCTCTCTCTCTCTCTCTCTCTCTCTCTCTCCTTTCCCTAATTCACTTAAACTCAAGCTCCAGCAGCTAAAGGGATGACTCAGTGGCTAACAGCCCTGACTTCTGTTTCAGAGGACACCAGTTAAATTCCCATCATCTACATGACAACCAACTCACAACTCCAGTTCCAGGGATCTGATGCCCTCCTCTGACTTCCACAGGCTCTGTACTCACATGGTACATGGACACATATGCAGGCAAAAACATCCATGCCCATTTTTTTTTTTAAAAAGCAAGCTTGAAAACAAACATTTATAAACAATCATTTTGGGAATTCGGGCATAGTTTTCTCCAGACTGCTTCCTACCGTGTTCATGCATATGTGAGTGCGTATGCGTACCTGTGTGCATGCATTTGTGTGTGTGCACTTGTGTGAGTGTGTGTGTGCAGGGGTGTGTGCATATGTGTGTGTATTCTGAGGAGGGAGATACTATGGAATCATCTCTGACCTAAATGAACCAAGATGTGCTAGCAAGTGAATGCTCCAATTCCCTTTTCCCTCCCAATACATTTGAAGAAATACGAGTTAAACTCCAGAAACTGTTGAGTGGAACCAATCTCGGCTAAGGAGGCTGAAGATCCTAATGGTTTTGTTCCCTTGATGGGTTGGTTCAGGTGTCCCTCTCCCCCATCATCTCCTTTCAGGGAGCCCACACAAAAGTCTTTTCTTTGCTCTCGAGGGTCAGCGCTACCTTCTATTCTCCTCTCCAGGCCTGCAGCTGACGCACAAAGAACGGTGTGATTACAGTGTGGCGTGCTGCTGATCGAGGGGCCCGGGAATTCTGAGCCACTCACTCTGTTCAGAATACATTTCAATTTGGGGCTGTGAATTTGGCATTGAAATGAGTTTTTTCTTTAAAACCCTAGAGAAAACAGCCCACGCACAGGCGCATTCACAAATGGTTTTGCAAATCTAGGCTAAAGTGAACATTCAATTTGAGGAGGTCAAATCAAGCTGGAATCCTAAGGCCCAGAGCAAGAGCCCAGCAAGGCAGAGTTGGTTCAGGGAGGGCATAGCCTTAGATTTGGTCCTTTGCTAGCTGCTGCTGCTCTTCCTGAATAGCTCATGGGTTGATGGTTCCCGTTTCCAGATCCCCAAATATCTTGGTCCATGGTTCTAAGGTTCAGGGCTGGAAGCTGTTGAGACAATCATTTGACAGGGAAGAGTCCCTCAGGGACAGAACCTCCAGCAAGTCCAGTATGGCGTGGGGAGGGAAGACATTTGATTCTAACCTTGACCCTTTTACTCTATGGTGGAGAACACTGAACTTGGGTAAGATTAATGGCTCATGGGAAGTTCCCTATCTAGTGGTTATGTTGATTCCCATAGTAAAAGCCCCCATCAGGTGAGCATAGGACAGTCAGTCCTCTGTTCCCACTTGAGAGGAGTGGAAACTGAGGCCCAGAGAGCCCAGTAGCCAGGTTATGCAGTCGTAGTTTGCATTTGGATGTGCCCATCCAGGTTCTTCCTTGTCTACCTTCCTTTCTGCGTCATCCCAGCCACTCCTGCCCGGCCCTTACTGTTCTCTTGAGTCGTCCATGGTTCCTCCTCAGTCTTAGCATGCCTGTATACAGACTGTGCAGCCATAAGTCCGTGTCTTGGGCTAAAGGAAGCTTCCAGAAGGAGGCCGGATGCGAACCTCTGTTAAGATGGGCTGTCTCCTGACCTAGCATGTTTTGGTCCTGTCCTCTTTGAGGTGGGGAGACCTGGATCAAGGAAATTCATGCTGCACTCATCAGGTCTCTGTTGTTTTTTTCAGGATTCCAGGCCGAGGCCACCAGCTTGCTCTTCACTCCAGCTATAGCTCTGAAGAACAGCATCCATCCAGCAGGCTGCGGGCTCTGATGCCTTCCCTTCACCACCCTCATATTTGCAGGAGAAAATATTCAGGCCCAGGAGCTCAAAATAGCTGCACAAGACCAGATGGCCAAAGCCTTGGCTGGTCTCTTAGTCACTTCCCACGCAGTCAAACTCAATCACAGCCCTGGCTCCCGGAGCACTTGGCAGAGAGGAGCATCCACATCTCCAGCATGCTGGGCCTAGCTCCCCTAAGGCAGTGAAGGTCGGGCCCAAACAAGCATGGAAAAACTACAGTGAACCTAGCCCCCCAAGGCCCTTGCCACCGAGCTGGGGCAGCTTAGGGACCCAGATTAAAATGATATGCTTTCAATTTGGCCTTAAATGAATTCACCAAATCGGCGTCTTTGATGTCAAGTGGAAGTGAATTCCACAAATCTCAATTTATTTTATGGGGCAGCGTTATTGATTTTTTTTTTTTATCGTCTGCTTCTCTTTCTTCTCCCCTCCCTCCCCTGCCAACCCTCTTCCACCTGGATTGAATTGTTTGATTTAAGAGTGGCAATTCCAAAAGAGAAAAGGATACTTCTGCCTTCATTCCACACCACCCTCAGCCCCAGTGCCCAGGATACATGTGTCCTCTAAGCTGTCGACAGGAGTGTCAGGAAAGAACTGGTCTTGTTAGGCCTTCCCTAGCCAGGCTGGAAGAGTCGACATGTCCTTTTCCTCTTCCTGGACCTGCATCCTGTAGTCATGAGACTGCCCTCAGCCAGTATGGTCCCTGTGTGTGTCACTACAGCAGCCATATGTATTCCCCAATATGCCCTCACATTGACTTTCCTAAGGACACTATTCTTTTTTGGGGGGAGGGAGGGTTCGAGACAGGGTTGGGTTTCTCTGTAGCTTTGGTTCCTGTCCCGGAACTAGTTCTTGTAGACCAGGCTGGCCTCGAACTCCCAGAGACCCGCCTGCCTCTGCCTCCCGAGTGCTGGGATTAAAGGCGTGCGCCACCACCGCCCGGCTAAGAGGACACTATTCTTAAGCATTCTTGGGAGTCTCCCCAGAAGAATGACGTTGCTGTGTCTCCTAGTTGGCTGAACTCGTCTGTTTTCCTCAAGCCAAAAATCACGTTTGATAAAGACATGAAATAGCTCTAGTTTAAGTCCTTCCACCGCTTCATTTCCATCAGAATCCAGGACATTTGAGTGGCAAGCTCCAGTCTGATGAATGACTTCTCCCGGCGCATCACTAATAACAGCCGAGAGTATGAACACAACACGGGGATCCTGGGCTACCCAAAAACCTCTCATGGTCTCTGCTGAGCATAACTTCAGAGTCTGCCACAGTCTCTTTATGTTGGCTTTTGGTATGGCTTGTTTAACAGGCAAATGGGTGATTTAGTACACAACTCTACTATGTAATGGAACTTTTCTTCCACCGTGAAAACAGCATCAACTTCAACGGCATAATACTGCTCCACACAGTAACTTTCCTCAGCGTTCATCTGCAATGAACTTAGAACTGTCAGAGATACTATGACATGTTGGACATTTTTCCCATTGTAGGAAAACCTACTTAGTATCGTATCAAAGTGTGTTACTACCTGAAGTTTTACTCCCTCCTCCTATAACGAGACCCCAGATAATTTCTCTACTCCTGTAGGGTTCCTGATACGAACTGAACTTCTCTGGAATTCCGGTATCATCTTGATGATCCTAGTCTTTCTTTTCAAGGTGGTTATGCACAGGCCCCCACCACCAACACCACCACGACTCACACACTGGCACTAGCCACCGCACTCACAAGCACCATGGCCAAAGTCCATGGACAAGCCCAAGTGCACTGGACAGGAAAGCCTGAGCCCCCTTGGGTGTAAGCCCAGGGGCAAAGTAGTGCTCTGCACACCTGCATCTTATTTTTTTAAGGCAGAGTTTCTCACTGAACCTGAAGTTCACCATTTTGGTGGGGCTGCCTGGCTGGCGAGCTCTGGTCATCCAGCTAATTCTACTGCTGAGGTTACAGACACACATGGCGTTTCCTGGCTGCTGCTGCTTCTACTGCTTCTTCTTCTTCTCCTTCTCCTCCTCCTCCTCCTCCTCCTCCTCCTCTTCCTCCTCCTCCTTCTCCTCTTCCTCCTCCTTCTCCTCTTCCTCCTTCTTCTCCTTCTCCTCCTTCCTTCTTCTCCTCCTCCTTCTCCTTTTCTTCTTCCTTCTCCTTCTTTCTTCTTCTTCTTCCTCCTCCTTCTCTTTTTTCTTCTTCTGTAGATACTAGGGATTCAAATCCCAGTCCCTTGCTTATACAGCAAGCTTTCTTGCCCACTAAGTCAGTTCCCCAGGCCCAACTCCATTTTTTCCATTTTTTTTCTTTTTAAATAATTTTAGAGATGTGGCAAAGTTGCAGGGAGAACACAAGGAACTTTCATGGTGCCCTCCCAGGATTCAGCAATAGTTAGCACTGAGGTCTGTGCACTTGGTCACCTCTCTCTAGGATCATCTGCATACTATTATATCTACAGAGATTCCCATGACCTTGAACTCCTTTCGTGGTTCATAAACCCACCTTACCCTTACTCAGCGTGCTCCAGCACCCACTCCCAGGCTGTCTACCTGTCTCACACTTCTGCTTCTCCTTGTCCAGGCCTTAACCGCACATGACCACCCCCAGGCTCTTCCGACCTCAGCCCCTCACCCCGGTGAAGATGCTTGCTTCCTTGTTCTCCCATGCTGCTGTCTTCCCAGCCTTTCTTGGATGCTGAAGCCAGCTCATCCACTTGTTTATCTCCATAGATGCTCGACTATTTCCTCAGGTGGCACTTTGGACAGGACCACACCCTCCCTTCAGATTCCTGCAATAGTGCCTGTTATTATAGGTGCTTAACAAATACCCACTGGCTGACTAACTTTCTGTGGCACATCACAAAGTTCTTTATAAATATCTGATTGTTTGGGGCATGTGAATCTTTTCTTAAAGGCAGCTAACCTTCTTCCATTTATTCCTTAGAAATGGGCACACTATAGACCAAGTCCTGAAGTTGGGGATTTTCTTCCCAAGAATGGGGTCCTTCATGTGGAAGACTGAGCAACCCCCCCCACACACACACACACACTCCTCTGCAGTGAGTAAGCACCCTGATGGAGCTCTTGGTAAATGCTTATTTATCCTCTACATGCTCCTTCCAGATTCTCCTAAATGCTGTTTGCTCGCTTGTTCGTGTCGTGGGGTGATAAACAGAGAGCCCTTTTCCAGCTGATGGATGATGAAGCTGGAGGGAAGGCAGGTCAAGTGGCTTGCCCAAGGCCACACAGGTATTAAGTGGCAGGACAGCCCTCTGATCTCTAACCCAGCGCCTTTTCCTGGAGACCACAGAGAGCAACCCCATGCTCCTCCCCTCAGGGACTGAGGAGCCCAAACCTGACATTATGGGCACAAGGCTTTTAGCAGATGCTCCAGGGCAGGAAGCCGTGTGGTTAGTTGAGCTCTGGGTATGTGTGGGTCTAATGGCTTCACATTTCCTTCCCTTTCATTGACAGAGTCATTCATAGAGTCAGAGACCGACGCTCATTCACGGGACATCCATTGAGTGCCTCCCACATCCTTGGCTTTCTGCTTGGCCTGGCAGGAGAAACTGGGGCAGGAAAAAGGGACCTGTTGGGAGAGGGTCCTATTCTCACAGGTCAGAGACTCTACTAGTGTAGAGCTAGTGAGGAGGCCAGATGATAGTGGGCATTTGGGCACCTAAGGCACTCTCTTCCTTGAGATTAAACTGACAAGCTCAGCACAGCCACAGATAATCAGCAGATCTTTGGCTCAAATTGGAATTAACTCCTGGATACATGTAGCCCGGTCTTTCCTGGTCTTGTCCTCCCTATGGAGAGACACTCCCCAGGCATGGGTAGTGACTAGGCCTGCTAGCTGCCTTGCTACAGACCCTATCCAAGGGGACCAGACTAACGTGTGGGGTGCATGGGACAGATAGAACCGCTAAACTGAATCCAGTCAATCAAGGTGGGTCCCCAGTACTTACTAGCTGTATGTGGAACAGAAATCGCTTCCTTTGAGGAGACAGTTTGCCTTCTAAGACAGGGGAACATAAGCTGTCACTTGTGCACAAAAACACTGATAGCAGACTTTAACAGACAGAGTCAGGAAATGGAGAGAGTTACCGGGTGACTCAGCCCCTACACCCAGTATCCTTGAGAGTTTATTTCTACCCACGCAACCACACAGAACTCATATTCTTGGAGAGTGGTCCGTTATGACAAACCAGCTCTTGTTTACGTAGCCATGAAGAACTCGGGGTGTTCATGGAGGTCTTCAACAGGAAATGTTCTTTGTGCAGTGACAGGCACGAGTGACTCTTTAACCCAATGTAAACGAGTGTCTTCCCGCACTGCTCCACCCGAGAGAAGGTGCTAACAGGACCGTAGGGTTGTGTTTGTGTGGTGCACAATCTGTTGATTATATTGTGTGGCTCTCACAGGTATTCAGCAATTCCTGCTTGGTTGATGAGATGTAATACAGCGTGATTTTATCCTCTTTCCACCCCTCTCTCCTTGACCTCCCACTGACCTTCCTCAATGACGACTTCAGGTCATTGCAGTTCCTAATAAGTTTGCACTGCCCAGTTCAAAACGTAACCCCAGTTGCCTGCTGGATCCCACCGTAGTGTCTGTCCCCAGCACAGAGTGTAAGAGACCCTGACAGGCCTAAGGGTTCCGTGGGGCAGTGGTGAGGGGTCACAAGAAGATCCCTTTCCTCTCAGTCCCGGCTGTTTCCCCTCACACCTCTGACAGACTAGAAGTGGCCAGGAGGTAGGAAATTCAAACACTGCTCTCTGTGGGCCTTCATGAGAGCAATCTGGTACCCCCAAGTGACCTCCCATTACGGCTCTCTGACATGAGAGAGGCGATCCACTATCTCCTAGTGCTCCAACTTTCTCCTCAGGGTCTGCTTCCCAGACTTCCACAGCTACGGTTCCCTTGGCTGGAGAGTCTAAATGTATGGTCACTGGAGCAGCCATTCTCTGTGTCTGTCTTCCCATGCCCTCTCTCTTCTTACAAAGTTGCTTCTTACAAAAGTTCCCAACAAAGCTGTCCCCAGGCACTTTCCTAGCCTGCTCTCTGTGACCCTCTGGCTCTATACAACCACTCATGAAATACATGGGGCAAAGCCCTGGGGGAGCCTAGTAGTTTACCAAGAATTAAAAATAACACAGATACTGCAGCAAGAGACACAGCCAGGGCAATACCACACCAAGGGGGATCAACGCACAGGCGTAGAGACTGAGACCAAACCACACTCAGGGGCCTTTCCATGTCTTGCTGCTTTGCCAGCAAGAGCTATGTGAGCTAACTGAGCAGTTCGTTTGCCATCTCTGTGCCTAGCATCATCTCAATAACGCAGAGAGAAGAGCGCCAGGGTCTCAAGGATGATGAGAAAACGATGAATGAAAAGCAGGGCAGAACTGGCACACTCAAGACCCTGTACACAGACAACGGCAGAGCACGGTGGAGACCAGATGCTCTTGGAGGTGTGGTCTCTTGGTTCTCTGTAGCCAGAACATGCCAACGCTGTGTTTCACAAGGTTGCTTTCAGATGGCTTGAGTGGGGTCCCTGAATGATTTTGACTGCCATGCTCCTCCCAGGAACACCCAGGGACTGGAAACACCTTGGCATGCAAAGGAACCTGTGTGCACCAGTGGTTCAATTGTTTTAAAAAAAAAAAATGCCAAAGGATACAAGCAGCAGGACATTCTGGTGGTGGTGGATCAGTGGCCAGAAGCATATATGGCAGTGAATGGTTCATCCTGACTCTATTCCCACACCTGAAGGAGTGGGGGTGCTTTTGGTCAGAACTCTCCAGGGGTCAGGCTAAGAGTGCAGCAGGCAGTGGCTAAGGCTTTCATGGGCTGTGTGGGAGCCTGAGCTTGGGTAGCAAAAGGACTCATGGTACACCACAGCCATTCTCTAGTATGGACCTGGGTCCAGAAGAGACATCACCTCACCCAGAGTGCATGAAGCAGGTGAGGCAGAGACAGCCAGAGCTGCAATGGTATAAATGTGTGGTCTCTAGGCCTCTTTCACCCCCACCCCGGGAGAAGAAGCTGTCTGAGATTTAAAAAAAAAAAAAAAAATCAAAACAGACACGGAAGTTGGGGGCAGCACGGCAAGCCAGAGCGACCAACTGTGCAAGCATCCGGTGCTGAGGCGGTGCTGATGCTCCTTGGAGCCGCATCCCCACACCTGTGTGTTCTTGAAGGCCCCGGTGTTCCCAAGGCACAGCCCGCAGAAAGCCCGCCGCAAAGTGCCCGCAGCATCTGCCGAGAATACAGCCGACATAATAATTTCTTTGACCTCCACCACACGAGTTTCTGAAAAGAACAAAACAGCATCATTCCCTGGCATTTACAGTTTAAACCTTTCCTATTCAAGTTTCTAACAAAAAAAGCCACCAACCCATTCTGGCCGTGATTAAAATTCATAGGCTTGCTGCAGACAACAGATGCAGAAGCAATTTTAGGCCAGTCATATCCCAGGTCTGCAAAATTAATTTGACAGGTTTGCATTAAAGCACTGATCAATATCCACTTTAGAGCGGCAGAGGCTAACTGAGAAAAAATAAGTGACCGGAGTGTTACCAGACGAGAAAAAATGAATCTTGGAGACTTTTTTCCCTCTAAGCTTGCACCTACATCAGAAGTCCTGACCTCAATCCATTGATCGGCTGCAGTTAACATGACAAAAGGCCTAGCAGATAGACCGGCTTGGCCTACCAGGGAACAATCACCCGGATACACTAAATGTTTGAGGAGTGACTAGATTGCAGAATTAGTCTTGGCTTCTGAGGACCGACATCAGCCCAGCCTTCCTGAGTCCTCCCCTCCCCTCCTGAGATCCGTTCACAAAGAACCAACTTTTCCTAAACATCCTCCCACAGACAGCATGGGGGTGCGGCCCGGGAGGAGCTGAGGGGGTGAAGAGGTGGGAGGGGATGGGGAGGTCTTGCTCCGTTTAGCCACTCAGACGAGAAGGCAATTAGGTCCAGATCTTTCTGTAGACAACACTTCGGAGTGGAGGCCCCCAGGCCAGCACCAGAAAGGCTCAGGGGTGAAATTATGGACCACCAACTCTACAACATGGCCAACTTCAGATAACTGCCCACTGCCTGCACTCAAGAGACATGAGCCCAAGCCAGATTTTTAAAAGATAATTTTCTTTATTTGCTCTCTAAAAATTTCATACACGCATGTGACGCATTTTGATCATGTGCACTGTCCACTCTCACCCTCCACAACTCTCCCTGAACCACCCCAACACATGCCTGTCCCGATCCTACCCTCTTTTGTTTTCTAACAACCCACTGTCCACTTAGTGTAGCCTGTGTGCATATGGCGGTGGGCTCATCCTACCAGTGGCCACACACCCCAAAAATACCGACTCTCTTTCTCCCAGCAGCCATCAACCGCCTCAGCTGTGGGTGGGGCCTCCTGAGCCTCTCACAGTCTGCGCTGGAGGTCTGACCATGAAGTCAGCGTTCCTTTCACTTTCTTCAGGTGTGCAAGGAATACACTTGGGTGGCTAGCATGCCCTGCATCCCGGCTGTTCTGGCTGAGTGTGCTGTTCTCTTACTCTATCCCACTCTAGACTCAGTTTGCATTGTGGCAGTGAAATCAGCACATCTGAACTTAGAACTCACCAAAAATGCGCCCATGGGATGGAGCATCTTCCTGGGAGAGTACCTACAAGGATGCTCACGGGGGAGCTCATTTCCTGGGACCCGCTGCCCCCAGCACAGGTTTTCCTAGGAGAGTCTGACTCTGACCTCCATGTGCATCAGCTGGAAACCAGCATATTTAAGGCAGAGCCTCAGGCCCCACCCCTTACACTCTACATTCTTCCTCTCCACAGGCCTAGCAAAGGCCAACCCACACGTGATTTCCTCGGAGCTTAGCTTCTGTTTCCCCAGATTTGAGACCATTTTGCTTGTGTACACACTATGCGTCAGTATACGCAGTACAGAATTCTAGTTCATGAGCTCTGACGTCAGATCACCTACGTTCAGTCCCACATTTGCCACTTGCTAGCTCGGTTGCCCCTGGGCAAGTTAAATTAACTTCTGTTCTGCTTATGATTGCTGTACCGCAAATCACCCCCACATCCACCAGCTTAAAACAAGTAGTATATTACCCCTGTGAACATCATTTAGATGGCTTATAGCAGGAATGGCTCACATCTATTTTACATTTAGAGCCTCACAGAGAAGACTTGGCAATGGGGAGGAGGTGAGGAGACCTCAACTCCTGGGGATATACTCATCTAAGGGGTACATCATGTATCTGTGTGCCTCAAAGCCTAGGGTCGGGGACCACAAGCTCTTCCGTTTCTCCCCCTGGCAGTTTCCTTGAAACAAGCAGCCTGGGGCAAGTGCTGCAGTTCAGCGTGAGACAGAGTTCTCCAATCCATAGCTTCCTGTGAACAAAATGGGTGCCTGACCTCCTGGGATCTAGTCTCAGAAGCCACACAGCATCCCTGGAGCCATTAGTAAGTCCAGCCAGAAGCCTCTGCCCCCATCCAAGGAGAAGAGGCATGAAGCCCCCCCCATCACCCCAGTCAGTGAGAGGCACCTCCAATAATCTTGGCACTCTGCTTTAAAATCAGGGCAACTTCTCTCGAGCCCAGCGCTCATCTAAACAGACATAACAATGCCCATCTTCCAAGACTGTGGTGAAGCCTGAATCAGATAATGTATTTAACGTGCTCCGAGCAGAGTCTGGGCCACTCAGGAAGTGTCAGCTTGTATTATTAGGAGTGACATTAGCTAAGTGAATAGTCACCATGACTTTCTCTGCAGCCTTTGCTCTGTGGGTGTATGTGCCCAGCCTCATGATGGATCCTAGCAGTGGCGTCTGGAACCCATTCCTGCTATCAGGCTGGGGAGAGATGCGGACAAGACAGATAGCAACAGAAGTCAAATCCATCTTGCCACCACTGTCCCTTCTTCCTACACACGGCAGTTGGCAGGGGGATGGTCTCAAAACGCCAGTTAGTTTCAGGTGACGTTTTCGATAGGAAGCCTGTGCTCCTGTGAAATACTACTCTGTGTACTGCCATCCACAGCTTCTGCTTGAAGGTCTATGGATCTGGGGTTGTGGTCCCATGGGGGCATCTCAAACCAGGCACAAGTGGGGCAGTGAACCTCTGGGAACAAACCTCTGGCTTCATGTACTTTCCTGGAGTTCACAGAGTCCACCTGTGGGCCGCGGTCAGGAAGACTCCGCTCCTTTGCTGGAAGCCTAGTGCAGTCTGCCCCGTGTCCAGCATGCTTGCTTGAAGGCAGGAAGCTCCTCAGTGGGTTGTCTCCTGGGAAGGCACCAAACATGAACCCTAGCTTTGAAAGGACACAGACGGTTGCCGGGAGGATATACGTTATTACTAGTGTTGTTTAGTATTCGGATGTAGCCACCACATTCAATTACTGGTTGTATTTTTCTAACTGTAGTCACACGTCCTCAGCAGAGATATTAATCTCGTGGGGCTCAAAGAGATTCAGAATGAGTTTGAGGTCAGTAAAGGGGTCAGACCGGGGCGGGGGGGCGTCTACCTATTAACCTTCCATTTTGGTAACCAAACAGCCACATCCAGCACATAAAGCAGGACCAGGAACCTGCCACTATTAATAATGTCACCCATACGAGGTGACTGAGGTTCATCTGAGCTATTTCAATAACAATATCACTACTGCTCAAACTGAAGAGGCAGGCAGATAAGGCATGGGGAATAGGGAGCTATGAGGGCTCAGCAGTGGACAGGAGAGGTGAGAAGGGTTGGGTCGCTATGGGCCATGGCGACAGTTGTGGGGGAAAGGGGCTCTTAGCAAAGCCTCTTGCATTTACATCACGCATTCATTCATTCAGGCACGCGCAGACCATTCATTCAGCATTGTGTATTTGGCTCTCAGGATGTTCCATCCCATTTCCAGGGATTATGCCTAGATAGAAAATGAGTAGCATAGCAACAAGGCTAGTCAGTCAACACCACACATGGTCAGGACATAACAGCAATCAGCCAGGTGTCTGCTGCGACCTCGGAAATAAGCCAGGGAGCTGTGCACAGAAAAGCAAGTGGGGAAACTTCACGAGGGCGCTGATGAAGAAATGTCTGTGCACCCACAGGGACTCTGATGATCTAAGCACTTGTCTACAGGCTCTTCCTCAGCTGAAGTAAACCTTGCTTTTTTGATTCCTCTGAAAATATGGAGGTGGGGGGGGAGATAAAGAACAGGAGAAAGGAGGGGGGAAAAGGGAGAGAAAGGAAGGGGACAGATAAGGCAAGGGAAGAAACAAAGGAGAAAGGGAGGAAGAAAGGTAAGGAGGGAGTGCCTGGATTGATGGCGGAGGGCCAAAAACATGCTGGAGGTTGTGACTACGCTGACCAAAAGCTAAACTAGGAAACCTAGAGAGTAGCTACTCTAGACGAAGCAACTCTGTTTGATGCCACCCCAAATCTACTAGAAGAACCCTGTAAGCGGCTTAGGCACACACTGTCTACAAAGACTTCCTTTTCAGCAGCGAGGATTTAACAAGCAGGAGTCATTGTAATAATTGAAAAGGACCTCTCCTTGACTCCCAATGTGGCCCAGGTATCTGCTCTCCATCATTGCCTCTATCTTTGCTTTTCATATGCTGAAATGGAAGCTCAGAAGCACTGAGTAGCTTCCTAAAGGGCTGGCAATTCAAGATCTGCCAGATGCGAAGATCTACCACAGTGCCTAGCACAGAGACCACGGATGAAGATGTGGCACCCAGGTGTGCTTGTCAACAACACCTACTTTCAAAGCGGTACCTGAATTCCTTCTGAGCAGTGTTCAACATCTGCACAAATGTTCACAGAGCCCCTTACAGAGCAGGTCACTCATACTAGGTCCCCCATGTCTCCAAGGCTAAGGTCACCCAGACCCCCCCAGGGAACCGCTCCACCTGCTCACAGTTCTGGTCTACCAGCCTCACCAAGTGTTCCTTGTTTATCTCTTCCTGACGACGCCTTTGGCTCCCATTTCCCCTACATAATAAAGTGAAGATGGAGAGAGGAAAAAAGTTCTTGCCCAAATAAGGAGTCAACTTGGGTGCTTAGGCTAGGGTTATTTATAGGACAATGTTTGGAAAGAAGGTCCTCGCTCACGGAAGTAAGAGTGCTACGATGGGACCTCAGCCCCTGACCTGCAGTGAGGGGACTCTCCCTCCACCTTACGGATGAGCCACCCCAGGTAAAAGAGAAGCCAAAGCTATCCCCACTCCATGTAATTGGGAAAACAGGCAGCATTGAGGACAACTGCAGCAAGATCACCGGGGAGCCACCCAGAACGCACCCCTTTATTGCCTTTGTTTGTTGTGTGAGCCACCCAGAACGCACCCCCTTATTGCCTGTGTTTGTGCCCCAGCAGGACTTGGAAGCACACACACCTTAAAAAAAATGACTGACTCGGATACATTATTCTCACCCTCTCTGTAAATAAAAAATACATGCCGGGCCAGTTGTTTGATGGCTTCTGTCCAGCTACTTAATTCTGTTTCATGACACGAAATAGAGGAGGAAGGTAGGGAAGGGATGTCAACTTTTTTTCTTGTCCAAGTACAGTCTCATTGGTTAACACCTGAGGGGAAAAATGACTGGAAAGAACTTAATTCAAAAAATCCTTTAGGCACACAGGAGCTTCTAACCAGTAAGAGCCAGACAGCTGTGTGTGTGACAGAGAGAAAGAAAGGGACATCAATAAATAATCAGCCGGCTTAGACTTTTAAACGGGAATCCAAGCTGCACCATCCAAAGGTAAATTGCATCTTTCCCACTAGCCTCCAAGCAGGGTTTCATGCTTGCACAGGCTGGGATACTCTGCTGATTGCTAATATGACCTCTTCCTATCTCTCCCTCCTCCCCCTCCTCTCTCTCTGTCTCTCTGTCTCTCGCCTTCTCTCCGTTTCTTCTCCCTCCTTCCTTCCCTCTCTCTGTACTCACATGCATCTCGTACATGTCGCATTTCACATTGTATATATGGACCATCTTTATACTTTATATAAGAGATGGGATGCCAAGAAACATCTCTGTTCCTGGCTTAACACACACGGTCCTTGAACTAACATCATTCTACAGCTGCAGCAATGTGGGCTCTGAAGCAGAGAGAAGGTGCTGCTACAGTCCTGGACTCTGCACCAGGAACATGCCTTCACCAAGTTCAGGGAGTACGTCTTTCTCCAGGAGCGATGTCATACTTGAAATCTGATTGGGACATTTTTCTGACAGTGCCCAAAATAACCTAGGAGACTTGATTCCACTGCCAGGGCTATGGATTTGTCTTCGTGACAAGGGAGCAAGTGCCTTCCTGGGTGGGATTTAAGTCCTGCCTTTGCTCCCAGAATAGGGCTCCACACTGCCTTGGCTTGCCATGGGCTGGGAGACCCCAGGGCATCCATCACCTGTCTTCAAGTGTTTTATGGGGCTGTCTGTGAGCCACAGAGCCAGCAAGGGGGTTTGTGGAGCTGGTCTCTTTACACACCTTGAGCACTGTGTCTTATTGCTTGTCATTTTCTCCCAGACTGTTGACACTTTGTCCCTTTGAAAGCAAGCTGACTTATATGTTTGCTTTGGTGGACTAGCCAAAGGATTCCTAAGATTCTTAAGCAAAAGGCCCCTTCTCAGAGCAAAGGCAGCCAGCCATGTTGGGCCTCTTTCCTAGGACTCCTGATGGTGAGGTGAGTAACCTGTCCCTCGAATGCCAGTTCCAACCCCAGATCCCAGACCCCAGAGCAGGAGGAAGATGCCAAATAGGCGAGATGATATTGTGACGTCAGCATGCAGGCCTATGCAGGAGGGAAGCCCAGGGAAACCCAGGAAGCTTGCTAAGAAGAGCTTTTCCCCAGACTCAGCTCAGTGGCTAGTCTGTGGAGCTGGGTGGTAGACTTATGTATACCCTGTTACAAGTCAGTGTCCCCCAGAAGTTAAAGTATCGGTGTCCATTAATATTAATTATATACTGAAATAACAACAAATTAAATATGTTAGCTTAAACAAAATATTGGGTGTAAGTAAATGCTAACCTTATCTTTTAAAACACATCTACTAGAAATGTTAAAATCATATACATGGTCTGGTTAGATTTCTGTTGTATACCTCAGTATCATACCCACACCTTCATTTGTGAGGGAGGGCATACTTTACCAAGCCAATAACAATACTCCTTCCTTGTCCTGTCAAAGTAGCATTTGGAATGTAATGTAAACATACGAAGCATAAGTGTACCATATTGCACAGTTTTAAAAATGGGGAAACGGTTATTGTCTACCAACCAGACACCAGAAAAGGCTGTTTTCCCATCTTACCACATGACCTGACTCTGACCAGAGACCATGTGGACTTCCACTACCTCTATAGAACTTTTCTATTTTTGAGAGATCATGAAAAGCCCAGAAAACACTGGCAACCACCCCGCAGACACTGCTCACTCACTGGCATTTCTTGCTGTTATCAAATCTGTTTACTTCTCCTAGGGAGAACAAGAAAGCCTTACTGATGACGCTGGAGCTGCCTTCTCGTGGTGAGCAAGCAAGCCCCTGACCCCAGGGCCTGGCTATATTTCTGCTTCAAGGCAATAATAGCATAACCTCAAGACACAGCAGTGACAATAAGCACTTATCTGGCTCCCGGCCTGGATGGGTGCTGCAGGAGTATTCAAAGGGAACACACATGCAGGGAAGAATTGAGAGATTACAAAAGAAGCTGTGGTCTAACCTGACCTAATTGTTGAATAAAGGCCAACCCCTATTCATGGAAAGGCTGTGGGAAGTCAGTCACAATGGAGACCAGAGAGGCTGACAGATCCAAATGAGCTTACCACCACAGTAGTGTCAGAGCCTGGATGGGCACCTGGGTCTCCCATTCGGTGCTGAATCCAAGACAGCCTTGCCTGTGCCCTGAAGAGTCACCTGAGCTGTTACCCTGTCTGCACTATCAATACAGGATGGGTAGCCAGCTAGGCAAGCACTCAGCACTGAGCTACGGCCCAGCCTACGTCTTATTCTTTCAGAAGTGTCTCGACAAGTTGTCCAGGCTGGCCTTGAACTCACACTGTAGCTGAGACAGTTCCTCAACTTGCAGCCCCTCTCCTCATCCTCCTAAAGAGCTGGAGCTACAGCCCAGCACCTCCAGACCCAGTTGGGAAACAGTTCTGGACCCACATGGCCAGGCTGAAGCCCCCACTCTTTCTTCCCTATCACACACCTGTCTCGGCTGCTGAAGGCCTTTCAGTTGTTTCCTGAGAGAAAGGCGTCCATACTCAGCAGATGGTGAAGGAGACAAGATCCAGGCTAGATCTGAGCCAAACCTGGTCCTTCAAAAACTCCACGAAGAATTAATCTTTATTCTTTGGAAGATGTTGACTAAGTACTTAATAACAGGGTTTTCTCATGTGTGGCTGGCCTACACTTGGAATGACAACAACCCTTCCTTCCTCTACCGCTGCACATCTTGTTTTCAGCTAAAAATGGGCCCACTCTGACCACCCTCCTCAGCGGCCAGGTCAGAGGTCAGAGGTGCAGGGAGAGGACCTGGGTAGAGAGGACATGGAAAGCTAGAGGAAGCCCTTCCGTCACATTCCTTTTCAAAAGCAAATTCTTGAGAAATGTGATCCAAACAAATATGGGTTGAACTCGCCGAGGACTCAAGACGAGGCACCCTCTTTGGTTAAGAGGCCGGCAGCCAGTTCTCTGCCCTGCCCTGCCCATGGTCCTCACACATTGAAGCCATAATGCGGAGTGTTGCTGACTCCACCTCTTGCTAAGTCCGTGAACTCCTGGACAAGGGGGCCTCTCCAATAGCTCACCGGCTTCATTCAGCGTTCTGCAGAGGAAGGGTTTGAAAAATTTTTCTGCGGGATAAATAGGAATGACAACAGCACAATGAAGACACACTTTCCTGGCTAGGAAAAGGTGTCCATGCCAAGCAGAGCACGTGGGTCACGGTAAAGATCTTCCCTCCCCCAACCCTTAAAAGGACAGAAATCAACGGGGGGGGGGGGCTGCTGGCACAGTGCATGGGCAGTGGAGGGGCAAGGCTGCTGGAACAAGAACATGCTCTCTGCACAAACCTCTAAACAATCAACGGCACAAATGCCTCTTCTTATAAACACACAGCGAGGCAGATGTTTGCCCGGGACAATCTGGTGCTGTGTGAAAGCGGCAGAGAGTCACATTGCACAAACAAGGGATTTCCTGGGGGAAAGAGTGGCAGGTAATGGGTTCTGCGAATTTCTCCTCCCGATAACTACAACACAGACCAAGTCCAAAGAGACTCTGCCTTCCCATTGAAGCCTTATTTAAATACTACTGCTGGTTTCAGGCAGCTGTGGCAGCCGCGCCGCCTGGCTTCATTTGTTCTCTCAATCCCTTATGAAATACTGGGGGAAGAACAGACAGCCCACATCTCGATGGGAGCCGGGGATGCCGCACAGCGACTTTTTCTTCCTCCCTGAAGTGCCTTTCTCGGTTCTGATTAGTGGCCTGCAACTGAGCCAAGGCAGTAGAGAAAACAAGAGCCCTCCCCTTCTTTAAAACAGCAAAAATACCATTAGAACCCTGCAAATGCTCTCCAGCTCCACGACCCACCAGATTCTCCCAGGAACAGAGACAGTCACCGGGGCTCTGGCATGGCGGTTGGACTGCATCCATCTTTATTACTAGGCTCTCTCCCAGAATTATTTTCGGGTACCCAGGTCAGGCCCATAGTGGACCACCATGTCAAGCATGCAGGCAGTCGTTCATCCCCCGCCCGCCCTGCTCTGTTTATCTCTTGGAGTGAACGCGTACTTCTTGAGAGGCTGTTATTTACCGAGTGCTGTGCTCAGTGCTGGAAATATAAACAGCATCAGGGCTGGTCTGAGGCTCCACTGAGCTCACAGCCTCAGGGGGAAACAACACCGCAAACCGGGGAACCACCCCGCACACGGCTATGCGCTGTGATGGAGTCCTGTGTGTTGAAACCAAGAAAATCATAAAGAATTAAGGAGCATGTGATCAAACTGGACTCTATGAATGTGGCTGGCAATGAGGGCTGACTGAGAAGCCAAGGACAATGGCACTGAGTTTTGATTCTACTGCTTGGACTGGCCTTGTGGGAGACTAGTCTGTTTGGATGCTCACCTTCCTAGACCTGGATGGAGGGGGGGGGGAAACCTTGGACTTCCCACAGGGCAGGGAACCCTGACTGCTCTTAGGACTGGAGATGGGAGGAGGTGGAAATTTTAATAAATAAATAAATAAATAAATAAATAGAATTAAGAGTATTTGTCTCCTCCCTTCTTTCTGAAAGAGGGCTGGTGTGGAGAGAAATGGCTTCAGCTCAGTGAAAAGCAGAGTCCAGGCCTCCCCTTGGGGTTTGCCAAACTTCCTCTGCTCTGTGGAGGTCTTTCCTCTTCACTTAACACCTGGAAGATGCAGACACCCTTCTCTTAAGGTAATACAGGCCTTTTGGATAGTTCTAGTATTTTCTATGGAGTTTGTGTCCAAGTGTGGCTGGAGTTGGGGACTAGAGGCAGAGAGGCAATTCCTGAACATATGAGCAGCATTTGGGCAAGGTTGGGTGAGTATCTGGGAGGCTGTGGGGGGAGGCTGGCCCTGCGTGGGGCTGGCCCTGGGTGGGGTTAGTGGTTTAGGAAGGGAACAGAGCTAGATCCATTCATGCAGCCCAGCCTTTTCTTAGCCTTGGTCGGTCCTCTGGATCTGGGGTCATTTTTATGAGCAACTGTCTCTTTTTTTTCCCCCTTGAAAATATTGTTGGATGAAAATGAAATTTCAGCTGTGTGTGCCTTGGCATTGATTTTTCTATTTGTGATAACACACCCAGGCATACCTCTTTTGATATCAAGAGGATAAAATGTCCCTAACATGAAGCTCTCCGTTCTGGGTAATGGATAAAGCCTGTTTATGGGATGTCATTTATTCCACAATAGACAGTAAATAAAAGCTGTTTCAAGCTTGGGTTAAATCAAAGCTCGTTCAGGATTTCAGCAGATTTGCAAGTCACCTCGGGGACCTTCATCAGCTGCACTTGCTCTTGCATGCTGCTGACTCTCCGCCTTGGCTCCTCCGCCCGGCCTCCTCCTCTCCCTGGCCCCTGGCTGGTTTGAAAAGAAAACTAGTCTGGTTAAGAACCCAACTGTGCCATTAAAACTTTCTTCCTTCTGTTTGGGGGGCTAAAGGCTTTGAAAGACAGCAAGAAATTGATGTTCTACTAACAAAAGCCAGAACAACAACAAAAAAATCCTGGGAATGTGGGCTGCAAATGGAGATGGGGGAGCTTCTGGTGTCAGCAGCTACTCCAGGTCATATGAAGACAGCTCCTTCCACCTGCCAAGGACCCTGCACCCATACCGGAGAGAGGGGAGAGGGACTTGGGTCACCTTGTGCTTCCTTGGGCTAACCCAGACCCTTGCCTGATGAGTCCACCTTAAATGAAAGGATTTTTTAAACTCCTCCCTTGCTGACCCTGTGACCTGGTCTAGCCAACGGAACATGAGCAGAAGGGGCATAGAACAGGCCAGTAGCGGACCTTCTGTGGCCGTCCAATAGGCCTCTCCGTGAGAGTCCTTATTGTTAGCCAGTTGTGGTGGCACACACCTGTAATCCCCACACTCGGGAGGCTACAGCAGGAGATCCTAGGTTAGGGGTCAGCCTGGGCACACAGTTGAAGGCCAGTCTGGGCTACACAGCAAGATGCTATCTCAAAAAGACAAAACAAACCTTAGTCAGTAGAAAGACATGAGGTAACAGAACTGGTTAAAGCTGATGGAGCAGGGTCCTTCAGAGGATATGGGCATGACCTCTCCCCGGGGAGGCTTGCTGCCTAGCTGGGAAGAACACGGCGTCTTTGTCCTGGCTCAACTAAGTGATAGAGTAGCAAAGCTATAGGGCTCAATGGAAAAGATCAGACTGAGTTGGGGGTCCTGGGAAAAGTTTTGGGGTACGTGGAGTACTCCCCAGTCAGTGGCCTGAAGATTCACTCACAGTGTGTGAGTCTCAGGATCTGAGTTCCCACGAGGAACTCAGCCTGGGGGGTGGGGGCTGAGGAGTTAGAAGTGGTGCTTCCTCTCCCGTGAGGTGAGCTAAGGAGAGTGCCATCCATACAGGTAGTGGCGTGCCAGATGGGGCCAACTTCCGGCACAGGTGATTTGCTGAGGCTGAGTTAATAACAGGCGTGGTAAAGAGTTCATTAAAATCAAACCGCAAGTACCTGTAGCTCCGCGTGAAGCGGGACTGGATAGAGAAGCCGGTTCTGCAAGGCAAACAGGAAGGCCCTAAGCAGCTCAGGCTGCTTTACCGGTCCACGACCCCTTCACCTTGCTACTTGGTGACCTACATTTTCCACACCCTTTCGGGAGCCTTGCCCTGAGAAATGGCTGCTGTCCTCGCTTTGCTGATCCAAGGTAGCCAGCGACAGGCCAGGACTTAAAAGGTCCCCTCTGAACCCAGGGTTTTGCCTTCACCAGTCTCCGTACGGCGCTCCCCTCCTTCCCCCCACACACATGCACCATATCATCCATCACCACAGGACTCCTAGGTGGAGAGCAACAGAGGAGTCTGGCTTAGGAACCACCAGGGTCCGCAGCTTAGCAACCACTAGGCTGATTCCGAGGGCAGCCACAGAGGACTGCAGTCAGGGATTCTGTAGGAACGATAAAGGAAAGGGGGAGCAGACAGAAGGAAACAAAGGGAATAAGGGGGGCTGAGGGTGGCCCCCTCGCTGCGCCGGGCACCTCGAACCCTGCTCCTGCCTCTCATTTCCTCAAAGTGGCGCCTGGGCGCTTTCTGTTACAGTTAGCGTCCTGTCAGAGGTTTCATTAGGACCCAGGTTTTGATTTATAACCCTCTCTGCAAAACTGTGCTCCTGGCTGGAAACTGGCATCCGAGGTCTTGGGCCACAAGAACCATTTCCACAGAAGACGTGCAAGGCTTGGTTTGGGGGTGGGGAAGCCTGAAGTAAAAGGAGAGCCCGAAGATTTGTAGAAGCAAGCTCGCATTCTGGGAGGGGGAAGGAATGTCCAGGGGTTTGGGTTCTTCATCTGACGTCTTTTTGTAAAACTTTGCAAAACCAGTTCGGGCAGCGCGCTGTCGGAGAAGCTCCGTCTCGCAAGCGTCATTAGGAATAATAATGAATAGCAATGATGACGCTAATGATCATGGCGCTGGCTCCCTTGTTGGGTGATGTTTCGATTACCACACGACTTCCAGGTGCCTGGGCTCCCTGACACAGCCGTCCCGAGGAGGTCAGGAAGAAATCATTATGTCGGTTTCGTAAATGACAGAACTGGGGGCCCAGTGCCGGGCCTTAGGCACCAGCCTCACCTGGAGCCCCTGCCACCTTCTGAACCGGGACTCCAATCGGCAACAAAGCGAAGTCTGTCTGTGCGGCTCAGTTCAGCTTTCCCCACTTTTATTTTCGAGGAACACGCATCGCTGCAAACAGGTCCCATTTTAAGCCACATGAGGCTTGGAGATAACAAATGTGAAAATAAAAGCGCTATTTAATATAGGCATCGTTATTACCTATATTATTGCGAAAAGCCTATTTGGAGCTGCCTAAAAACTTTAAAACTGATTAATATTTTTAGAGCATTAGAAGAGACATTTTTTCCAAATATAAATTATTTCCTCCCGAATGATTGAATAATCATAATCATCATCATCCCTTCCATTAATTTGTCGCTTTGTACATAATTTCCCATAAATTAGCGTATCTGCTGCTCTGATGGCCCCATTTAACAGATGCGGAGATGGAGGTTCAATAGGCTATAGCAAACTGAACTGCTGGAGACCGGCAAGCTCCCTAGCCCATCACCTGCCATAAATGGTGACCGAGTGGGTTGTCTGGAGGCTGTACCCAGCTGTCCTGGGTCAGAAATCTAAAAAGGGCACTATCAAGGAGAGTCATGTAGCAAAGTCACTGTCAGGACAGCTGGTCTAGGGACAGGTCCCTTAAGCATGGCAGGAGGTGATCAGCCTTGCCTCTGCTCCTCTTGCCCTCCCACTGGAATCTGTCCCATAGACAGAGTCCGGCCCCAGGAGCCAGGGCGAGTGGAGGAGCTTCGTTTCTCCCACTGAGCAAGAGTCCGGCTGTCACTGTGCTGTTATTTATGAGTCTCCCTTGCCCAATGAGTGGCCTCCAAGGGGCCCAGCCTGGGCCTGCTGTCTGGCCACACTTGTCACACGTCATTAGATGTTTGGTTGCTGCTGACCCCTCTGCCATCTGGCTGAATGGCCTCAGGGTGAGGGGAGGCAGGCAGCCACTCCCTGCACAGCCTGAGTCTGCCCTGTTGGAGAAATAAAAAGGGTTTCGGGGCTATTTGCTGAGCACAGAGGGAGGACGGAGAGATGGGATCTCTTAAAGGAGAGCCCTTGTCTTGGCCATCACTGCCATTTGGGGTCGGGTGACTCTACCGTGGAGCTGTCTTAGGCGCATCCTCAGCAGCATCCTTGGCTTTCTATTTTCATATGCCAGTTTTACTCTTGCCCCAGATGTAACAATCAAAAATCATTCCAGACACCACTGAATTGTTCCCAGGGGAGAGGGACCAAATCACCGTCTCTGGGAACTGCTGGCTGTCCCTAACAGTGATATGAATCCGGCAGTGGATAGCATCCGATGTGAGGATGGACAACCTGCGTGTTGTCCAGCATCAGACATTTACTGAGCTGTGCAGAGAGATGCCGGGAGTCCCTGGCCCCTCTGCGATGGAGAATCCACAGTTTAAAAAAAAAAAAAAAAGAAAGAAAGAAAGAAAGAGCTGTGATTGGCTCAAAGATGCTCAACAGGAAAGTGGCGGAGCTGCATTTGAAAGTGGAGATTTTCCAAACTTTGGTGCTGGGTTTGTCATGGCTCTGTGTCGCAGTTCACCTTGTAAGGACTTAAGGCAGTTGCTTAGCCTCTTTGTTTTCTGGCTGTGTACTTGGCTGGGAACCAGGACTGTTTGAATCATGTCTTGGCTATCGCTTCCACTGCCCTACACCTGCTTCCCTATCCCCACCTCTTCCCCCCCCCCGAACCTCCTCCCCCCCCACCCTGGAGCAAGCCCTTCCTTTCACTACCATACCTGACCCACAGGACCCAGGGAAGTGGGAGGAGCTTGGTGCCTCTCCTTTGGCTACCTACAAAGATCCCTGGGCAGAGCGATGCACAACAGTGTCATTCTCTAAGATTTCTGTCACTTACAAGGTTGACAGAGGACTTGGGGGGCACAGTATTTCCCAGCTTATACAAACTAGGAGATTGAGTCTCTATAAGAAATGAAATGTTTAAGTTTAAAATAAAAAAAAACAATAGAAACATGTCTGCTATTGCTATTTTAACAACTGTCCGTGTATCTTTAACTATGAGCTGCCCCAGGTCCTCATTGGAAATGAGTGGCTAATTTCTAAACATTTTTCATGTTCTATGAAGCAAGCTGGTCCCAAGAGACCTTGTCTCTAGATGTGTCTGTCCTGTGGACTCTAGAGGAAGCATGAGACAGCTTTATGTATCAGTAAGTAAAACAGTTCAATCACACACCAGAACTGTGTGGTGTTGACCTCTTCTAGACACCCCCCTTCCCAAAACTGCATGGCCCACTTCCTGTCTAGCATGTCATTACCTTGCTGGTCTCACTCCAGGTGCAAGCTGTAGCCAAGGGTCTAACCTGGGGTATCCAGCCATGTTGCTGGGCTTTATCCCTTCAACGTGAATAGCTTCTCTTTGACCTTCACCATCCACTAGCAACTGTTGCTTCTCTGATGTTAGCAAACATTCCAGTTTCTGCTTGTCCTTTCTTTAGGATACACACACCTCAGCTAACAGCCACTGTCCTGGAGAAATACATAAAGCAGCAAGAAGCACAGGCTGAGACAAAAAGGGACAAGCATTGCTACCAGGCAACACTAGACGCTGGGGGCTGACAGCCTTGCTTCTTTCCCTAAGCCAGGTTCTTCTAAACTAGGTTTGGTTGTGGCTGTTGTAAATTCCTATTTGAATAGAAATTATTCCTCCCATGTTCAGAATGAGGTCGGATGTGCTGTGTGATACCCCGTAGAAGTGAGCGCTCAGTGGTCCCTGGACTGTGTGGAGTGGGATCTGGCACTCCAGAAGGGACTGACTTGCCTAAGGTCAGGCCAGAGGTGGCATTGGCACAGATGGTGGGGATGGAAAGAACTGCATTCTGGGAAGACGCAGGTGCTAATTGGGACGAAAGCATCTCTGGATGTGTTTTGCTGTTAGGTTTCTGGGTTTTTCTTTGGGGGGGGGTTGTTTGCTTGTTTGTTTTTTTTTTGTTTGTTTCCAGTGGTGTGTGTGTGTGTGTGTGTGTGTGTGTGTGTGTGTGTGTGTGTGAACTCATCCCACTGTGTAGCCCCAGCTGGATTATAACTTGAGCTTCTCTTGACCTGGCCTCCTGAGTGAGGGAGCTAAAAGCCTATCCAACCATGCTCAGCTTCATCCGAAAGGTTTGATTGTTGTCTGAGTAGAAGTTCAATATTTTCTGTCACAGGCCTTGAAAAGTAGGCAAGGCAGGAGAGGCAAAACTAACGATTTGAAATCCAGAACATTCCTTTAGCCTCTGCCCCACCATACCTATGCTTGCCCAGTGACCCCTGAATGGTGCCACAACCCCAGGGACTTCCAATCACCACAGGATTTAATTAAGTGGAATCTTGTGGTTGACAACGCTAACATTAAAACGTAATACCCTACATTCTCTTGCCAACTGTACACAGCTCAGCGCACATCCAATACTGTCAGTTCCTCAGGTGGAGCCACATCGTTGTGAAGTGGGAAGAGACTCTGAGAGCAGATGGCATGTGGATAGAAGAACTGAGGCCCAGGAAGTTGACACCACCTGCCCAAGACAGCAAATCCTGTCACTCATGGAACTTGGGACCCACACGGTTATCTGTCACAGACTGCAAAGCTTTGCAAGAGTATCAGGCCCTAGAAGCTGCCACACACCTACCCCCAAGAACCTTAAAGAAAGATCCTCCGCAACACAGGCACCTCTGGGCACACACGGCACCTGGACTGTGATGTAGGAACAGAAGGGCCACACGGGCTGAAATCCCATCAATAGGAGCCCACCCCATAAAAGCGAGTTGGGGCTGCCAATTTCCATTTTCATTGGCGTAGCTGGTGCTTAGCAATCCAGAAAGTTTATTTAAGGGCTGACCTCCGACCGAGCCTGTCACTCCAGTGGCAGCCGCCTGATAGCCACTGGAAATCAATAGCCAGCATGAAGGTCACTTCCTAGAAAAACTGGGGCTATCAATGTGTCAGTTCCAATGAAAGATTATAACCGACCAGCAGAGAAGTTTATCCGTGGCCAGGAGCTTGTCTGAGCAGGGATTGCTGTGGATTGTCTACAACCCACTCCCCGCACGCACACACACACACACACAAAGTCATATGTCACTAGGCAGATGGGCACATGTGTATCTGTGTGTTAATGACACATGGCACATGTGTAGAGAATGTGCGTCTGTGCTGTTGTGCATTTTGAATAGACATGTAAGTACACATGCCTCTCTGCATGTGCAGATGTGCAGGAGTTTTCAAGTGTAGATAACATGTTGGAGAAGAACTGCACATGTGCTTTTATGTGCACATGAATTTACATGTGGCTATAAGTGCACATATGATTGATTGTTAAGCACATGTGTACAAGTAAATGCATTAATGTACACGGCTGTTTTACAAATACCAATGTGTTTGGTATATGGGAGCAAGTGTGCATTTGTGTGTGCGGAGGTGTGCAAGTGCGTTAAGCTTATATGGCAGTATGTTGTGACAGAATTGTGTATGTGTGCTTTGTGTATACATTCATGTCCATGTCTACTTGTATCTGTGTGGTAATCCATGTGTGTGTACATACATGGTTGGGTATGTGAACGGTCAGACGTACTCACACAGGAGTGAGGGTGCCTCTTACAGGCCTGGAAGGATGGCATCACCTGACTCTTTTCTTTCGCCTCTCCAGCTCACCTTCCTGTCTCCTCTCTCTGTCCCAAGCTGTGCCCCGCCTGCTCCTGAACACTCCTTTGATCTAGTAAACTTCTCTCCCCTCCAGGGTCCCATCACACACTGTTCCCTCTGAGTGGTTCTTTTTCATATCCTGGCTCTTCTCTACCATTTGATTCTCAAGTTCAATTTGACACTCTTAGAAATGCATCCTTAGCTACCCATGGTATCCTTCCGTGAGCTTTCTCTGTGACGAGTGTGACAGCCCACAACACTTTCACTTGTGCTTTTAGCTCTTCACTGGCCGCATCCAGGCCCTGGTGGCCAAGCCTGCACTGCTTCCAAGATGTCTACCAAAGATCTGCCTCATGCCAGGTGCCCACCTTGATCTCTCCTCAGACCCAGAGAATTTGACCACCGAGGAGCTTCACACTGGCCTCGTGACTCCCAGTTTCCTAGGAGCCAGTTTCCCTGCTTGTAAGATTTGGTCCCTGCCAGAGGACCCCAAATGAAATCAGTATGGCAAAGCCTTCTGGAAGCACAGCACCAGCAACTGGGTAACCTTTCATGTAGAAGCCCTTGTTACGCTGGATAAGATGTGCAACAAAGATCAGCAGGGGATCGCAGGCAGAGACTGCAGAATACTTACCCCCATGTCACCAGCTCCACCTTGATAGACACACAAAGGCCTTCCCAGGCCTTCTGCAGCCCAGACCTTCTCTTCTTGCCAGAATATCCCTGTCTTGGAAGATGTCCTATTCTCTTTGTTTCACGAACTCATTTGAGGAAGGTGAAGGGAGTGTTTCCTGTGTCTTACCCTCTGCTTCCTTGTCCACCATGGCCTGAACCCCGTTGCTCCTCACAAGCCATAAGTGATGGAACCCAAGCCACAGACACCATCTTCCCTCCTTCAACTTGTCTGTGTGGGGGAATTTGGCCACACCAATAGAAAAGCTAACACGGGCCTCAGTTTTCTCAAGCACAACATTAAGGGATTTCAAAGTTGACAGAACGCCTCTGGCCACTTCCTGGTTTGCATATATGAAGTTCTAAATCGCAGTTCTTCTCTGGACCTCAGTTTTTCCAGCTGTTAAGTGGGCATTGTTACTTCGAAATAAGAGAAAGGAAAATGCTAGTTTCCTGTTTTCCCTTTTTTTTTTTTTTTAATTCTTAGGACCCAACTTTCTGTGGTTCCAACAGGGCAAGTCCCAGTATTGACATGTTTATTCAATGAATCTACAGTGAGCAATACAGCAGCCCAGTATGAGATGGGCTAAGGGTTCAGGGTAAAACAAAGCCCTTGCACGAGACAGGTAGGGAAAGAGCTTATGTTTCAACAGAGGGATGGGCTCTTGCCCAGCTCAGTATGGTGACAGTATCTGAAGGGTCACCCTTAAATGTAGGGCTAAGAGTTGTCCTGCATGTCCCCAGGTACCATCATGGTGGTATGACAGCCTTGTTAGGGCCTGTGGATCCCTGATCTTTGAGAGGAACCCAGCACTACCACTGACATCTGAAATCAGAGGTTCAACATGGGTGGGGGAGGCCCTGGACTCTAAGAAGGGAGGAAGGCCTGCCCCAGGTTCACGACCCAAGGTTTCTAGCCAGTGAGCCCTGGCTGCTCTCCACATTACACACTGGGTTTCAGAACTGAAACCCAAGTTCCAGGGAAATCCCCATTTCTAGTCTGACTTGGGAAGAAGCCAGCACTCCCCAGTTTCCCAGTGATCTGGACTTGTCCATCACAGTTGGGGGAAGCAAACTTTGTCCTGTTATAATGTGCTCTACCCAACACTTCAAGCCTCTGTCCACAGCATCTTAATTCCTCAACTGCTTACCCCTCAGCCCCAACTGTTCCTCTCATCAGTCATCTTCCATTCCTCAAAAGCTTCTCTGGGTTCCTGGGTCCTAGACATCTGTCAGGGAAGAGATCCCTCTGGTTAACTCACACAATGCTGCAAATGACTGCAACCGCCCCCTCTCCCATCCCTACTTGGACGGTGGATCCTAGGGAGTCAGGAGAGAAATATTTCTGACTAACTCTGTGTATGATATGAAAGACCAATAGTCAGCTCTCCAGCTGCTATTGACGTGTGCTGTCAATCAAAGCCCATGGAGGGACAGAATGCTTGCAAACTTCCACAACCCCTTTCTTTGACTGTTAGAGTTTTAGCTGTTTTTTGGGGGGGATTTTGTTCATTTTGTTTTGTTTTTCTGGGTTCAATGGCATAGGAGTCTTTGACCTTAGCAAAGTTATCTAGCCTTCCTAAGCATCAGATGGGAAACAAGAGTCACCATTTAACCTCAGAGCATCAGGTGAGATTAGCTGGCCTAACAACACAGGATTGGCTGATTCTAGATGCTTCAGAAATATCACTTTCTCTGAAAGATGAAAGGCCAAGTGGGGAGGCCTACTAAATTTCATAACTCTATAGTTTGGCAGAGGACACAGGTGTGACCAAGGAGGAACTGAGTGCTATGTAACACAATGTGTTGCAGCTGTAGTATTGGGGGGGGGATCCAAAAAGGCTCACACAACCCTGGGGAAGTTGGTTCGGGAAGCACCAGCTCTTCTCACTCAGCCCAGCATTCCTAGACCTCTGCACACCGGGCACAGGACTGTGGAGAAGATTCCCTTAGAACAGTGCCTGGAGGAGTGGCCCAGTGTTGCTGGAACTCTCTCTCTACTGAGGGCTGCACACAGATAGGTCAGAGCGGGCGGGGAAAGAGGAAGAGCGACCAACACTGAGTACATAATTACCCATATACTTCCATGACAACCAAGCTGAGTGATGGAAAAGAAAACCGGGGGTCATGAGCTAGGCCAGAGGGGGATCTGATGCTAATTATCCCTGAGATCAAGGAGGACTTCTTGAAGGAAGCAACTTAAACTGATGTCCAAAGGAAGAGTGGACACAAAGCAGACCCAAGGGAGAGCTGGAGCTTCCCAAACAGGGGCTCTGCACTTTCAGGAGCCTGTCTGGGAAATCAGTCAACAGAGCCTGTGTCCTCCTCTGCTACAGCATCCAGGTGGAAATACCAGCAGATCCCATCTCTCATCCTTAGGTCCCTGATGGAAGCCATGATTCATTCAGCAGCATGGAGGCCATCGCTTTCCAGACACAAGCTGAGATTCCTATAGCTGTCTGGAGTCCCCTGTACTCTGAGGCAGACGAGAATATTTGCAAGAACAGGAGTTCCTCTGGCAATGTCCCTCTCCCAGGGTTGCTGTAGGTGGGCAAACAGTGGTCACAGCTCTTACCCTCCTTCACTGCCTGGGCAGGTGACCACGTGGCCAGCTTTGCTCAGGACAGTCTAAGTTTACCCACATGGCTTGAGCATGGTGCTCCACTTTCAAATGAGTCCCGATTGGGGCGACAACGTGTATGTGTGCGGCAATTCAAGCTCGCAAAGGAATGTTCAGGCAGATGTATGGAGCGGCGCCGCTAGGCAGACTGGTGTTTATTTCGTAAGTCCTAGCTCCCTGTAATTTTTCAGACTCCCAGAAAGCTACCTAAGGATCCATTCCTTTTCCAGAGTTATACTAGTCCTCTGAGGACACCCTTCTCTTGTTTTCATTGTGAAACACTACCATCCAATAGAGGGGCAGTATTCAGACGTACCCCTTGGCAGTGGGGTGGGTTGGAGAAAAGACCAGGCTCTTGGGTACCCTAGGCAAGCAATAACCCTTATCCTTTCAACCTGCTTCATTGAACCCAGGCAAGTCCTTCTCTGCCAAGACTTGACATCCCCTTTGCCCAGAGAAGCTAATAACCATGTGTCCCCTTCCCTGTGTCATGAGAGTGAGGTGCTCTGTGCACAGAGAAAGAGGCAGTTCTGAATGCGTGGGATAGGACTACTGGCTACATGTAGCTGGGAGCAGCCACAGTGATGTGCATAGCAAAATAACCAGGCTAACATAAAGCATTTTCTATATACTAGGACCGTTCCCTCGAAGGCTGTGCTGTGAGCAGGAGCTCACACCTTCCTGCTGTCCTGATAGAAACACTGACCACAAAGGCCAGAATTAAGCAAGGATGGAGGAAAAACCATGTGTGTGATAGACCTGAGCTGGCTGAGACCACAGCAGCCGGCATCTAGGACACAGAAGCCTAGTTGTCTCTAACAATTTTTCCTGTGTTTTTTTTTTTTTTTTTTCTTTTGGAAGCTGGAGATCCCGTGCCAAGCTCTCCAAGCAGCCCCGACTTTCCATGCAATAAAGCAGCAGTGAGAAAGGCTTAGAGTAATTAAGTGGCTGACGCACAGAAGAAGCCGTTACAAAGAATTGACTAAATTGCCCATTCATTAGCAGCTCGGCATGGAAGGAGAATTACAAATAGACGGCGGAGCCCGCAGTAATTCAATCTAACCTTGTACTTACAGAAAACAATGAGATAATGAACAGAAAAATTACCAGGCACATATTGTATTTTGTTAAAGGGGCGGGTGGGGGCGGGGGAGGTGGGGGAGCGCAGGGACGGCCTGGCACATGCAATGCTAATGGCCTCGCTCAAGCTGAGCAAACGCTCCTCCAACACAATCATAGTTCTCAGTCTAAGGGCCTCTGGGGAGCTGAGATGAGGCAAGATCGCGAACAAAAAAATGTAATTTATAAGGCGTCTGCGGACTGGAATTTATCATCGGATCCGCTCGCCGCCGCTCAATTGATATGTAGTTGGTTTCAAACAACACCCCCCGGGCGCCCAGAGGGAACATTTTTTAGATTTTACGCTTGGATATATCTGTTTAACTCGCCATTTACCAAAACAACGGCTGATGACAGCACAAACCAGTCACTCTGGAGAAAACCGGCGCACACACACTCTCTCACACGCGCGCGCACACCCGGTACCCAGGCATCAGAGAGCCGCCATCGCCACTGCAGCGCACAGACCAGGAGGCTCTGGGAAGGAAGAATGGAGGGGAAAACAGCCAGAGGGGCGAGCCTGTGCGGCCTCACAGAGAGAACAATGTGCTCCAAGCTGGGTTTTAGAGCTCATGCCTAGGTTTTCATGCTCTCTCTGAGCAGCCTGGAATGGTCTGGTGCCATGGCCACTCTCAGTCTCTGGGACCAGACCCCACCTCACTTGGCAGCTATAAGAGCATGGGCTTCACTAGATGGGGAATAGTTGGGGGTTTCCATACAGTAAAGAAAAAGTCAACGGCAAAATTCATATTGTCCCTTCCCAGGTTGCAGGGCCTGCAGACTTGGAAGTTAGCAAAAGGCTGCTTTTGGGGGTGTGGGCTGAGTAAATTCCTTGTCTGCTCAAGCACTGAGAACTCACATGGTAGGCTCACAAGTCATTCCATTTCAAGAACATTTTCAAGACCTGTCATCAAACACATCTCTGTTTTTAAAGAAAAGGTAATTCCTTGAACACTTGTAAGTGCTAAAACAGGTTTTATTCCACATGCCTGCAGCAGCAGGAGGCTCAATCCAGGCCTGCAAGCAATAGAGTTCCTTAGATGCCTGCAGCCAGAGCAAGGCGGTTATGCAGAGAGCTTGGTCAGTTTTGTAAGGAAGCAGGGGAAGGAACTTGACCAGACAGCAAAGGCAGGAATTGTAACCATAAACTGGCTTAGCCTGATTCTGTGCTACAATTGGGCTCTACGCCAAGGCCACCAATTAGGAGAAAAGATTCAGAGTAGCTAATGAAAGTGTGGTCCAGAGAAGCCATGGGGGTAAGGTCTAGGTCTACTGGAGTCATGCCTGAACCTTGGAGAAAGCCGCCCACTCAGGGCTTAGTGATGAGGAAGGAACAGATGGAGCAGGTCCCGCTGCAGTGGCCAGGGACAGTGAAAACCTATTCCTATTCCTAGACCTTCCACTAAGCAATTGCCTGAAGCTCTGTTCCCGGGAGATGCTTCTGACACCTAACCACTGGCCTGAGCTCCTTCCTGTCAGGACAGGGGGCTAATGGCCAGGAGTGACTGGCCAGTAGGGGGCACTTTAGCCCAATGGGAAGGACAGGGAGGAGGAAGTCCAGAGAGCCTGACTGTAGTACTCCAAGACACCATCACTTTCGGCTTCTGGGCTCCAATTTGTTTATGGAACACCTCTCACGCTGCCTACCCTACTCCCTTTGTACAGAGATGCCATGAGACAGCCTAGAAATAACCAAACTACAAAAAAAAAAAAAATCCACACAAACTCTGGATGCATCAAAAAAAATCTCACTGGTTCTCAGACCCAGCATCAGCACCAGAAAGAGCAGCGCCTAGGGACTTAGATACCCTAATTCTCAGACACCCATCCTGAACCTGCTGAATCCCAAACTCAGAATGGAAACCATCAAGCTGTTTAGCAGGCACACCTGATTCTGATATCTGTGAGAGCGTGTAACCCAGAGTATACAGACTTGGTAGCAGCAGAGGGCAAAGGGCAGACAGCTCAGAAAAAAGTCTGAAACAGTCTGATGTTTTCTAGTCAACCAAAAACCTGTCCCAGCAATTAAACATGGCTGTTAATCAAATCTATCTGTGTTTGAGTGGTGCGGCACACTTCTCCAAGCTCTTTCCAAATACCCACTTCTGTTTGCCTCTTTAATCTTAAGTTGTGACATAGGAAGGATGAAGCACAATAATTCAACGTTAGCCACTCAGGGACAGTCTAACACAAGGCAAAGGCAGAGGAACTCCAGCTCTGCAGTCCTATACCGCCCTGCAGTTATACATTTATACATCTTAGACCTTCTACTGGCTGTATCTTCACTATAGGAACCTTGAGTATTCCTCCCCTCTCTTGCTCATACTCCCATTTGAGACCACCCTCTCATTCTCTGTGTGGTCTCTTATCCATGTGGAACACCAAAGAGCTGGGGAAGTAAGCAGCCTTTGCCCTGTACCTCAAGAAGACTCCAAGCCCAGCACTGTAACAAACGCTAATGATAGTTTTTTTTTTTTACTTCATTTTGGAGATGAGGAGGCCAAGGACCATGTATCTGTCAAAGACATAATATGGTTACAAAGCTAATTGCAGCTAGGACAAACACCAGAAGCCCCTGGAAAGCATGTTGGGGATGAACAATGTCCGAGACTGAATCATAGTCTTCGAGCATCCAGAGTCTTTGGTTATTGGCCCAGTCTCTAGATATGTGTGCTCACATATCCTTGCTCTGTGCTATAAGGAGACATAGGACCACCTTTTCAATGGGACAATCTGCCACAGAATATCTCCTTGAGTATTTTGGAGGAGTAGGCCATCTTCTTGAGCACCTGACGGGAGGCAAATTGCAGTGCTCATCACTTGAGATGTATGTTGAGAGAAGTTTTTTGTCCCACCAGGTCCCAAAGCCATTCAGTCCCAAACAAACACACAGAGGTCTATGTTAATCATAAACTGGTTGGCCTAGTAGCTCAGTCTTCTTTTTTTTTTAACTCTTTCTTACATCTTGTATTATCCCATTATTCCTGTCTGTGTTAGTGACATGGCTTGGTACCTTTTTCAGTGAGACAGTCACATCTTGCTTGCCCTATATCTGGCTTCCTCTGTGTCTGGATGACTACTACAGACTGAAACTTCTCTCTTCCCAGAATTCTCATTGCCCCGCCTCTACTCCCTGCCTGGTCTTCCCACCTATCCTTCCTGCCTGGCTACTGGACAATCAGCGTTTATTTAAAATACAAGTGACAGGGTACAGACCATTGTCCCACATGCCCCAAATACCCATAAATCTCCCTGAAAGAGCTGTGTGGGAATCCTATGTCATCTCCCAGCCCTCATTTCCATTCTGATGGGATTTCTTCTTCGGAAGTTCAACGGAGGTGTCAGCTTAGGTCATTACTGTCAACATGTTGAGGATGACTGACCCTGAGAGAAGCCAACGTAAACTGTCACTGGCTGTCACCTGCTCATGTTTCAAGAGGGAATTCAGGAAACTTTAGGGTGGACTAAGTTAAAGGAATGTGGAAAAAGTATTGACTGAGGTGAGTGGAGCTTTCCTGTGACTCTCAGCTCAGGACTTGCTTGCCCATCTGTGGGGAGACTCATTTCCTTTTCCTAACGCTGGCAAGAAACATGGTTTCAGGAACCTACAAGATCAGTAATAGGATTCTAAAAAGTCACTTAGGAAGGCACCGGGGTCTGTCCTTAGCAAGTGCACTATTTTTATTAATCCTTTATTGATATTAAAGATCCGTTGCAACTGCCATCTTGGGAACACATACAGATTATACTGTGGGCTGAAATTAGTTTGGGCCATGTATGAATGCCCATACGTAGAACATCCAGGCTGTGGACTGCTCCAGTCAGCCCAGGCCTGACTTGGGAGAGAGTCCACAAAGAAGTAACAACAAACGTTTTTAACACAAGAATTAGTGAGTTACCCCTCATAAGGTGGTCAAGATAGCTTCTCATCAGAAGATGAATGCCTCCCTCTAACCTGAAGCATCTTCCTTGAACTTCTTCCATTTCTTCAGCTGGATCTGAAGATCTGAAGATAGGAGAAGAGCTTGGAGCCCTCTCGTCTGTGTGAACTGTGTGAACCAGCCGCAGGCTCTGTTGGGATGGCCAGAGTGGTGTCACAGAAGGGCATCCTGGGATGAAGATAAACGTCAGACAGCCTGATATTATCATCTCCAGAGTGAGGTAGCCTGGGGGTAGAATCCTGATCACAGAGCAATGCCTTGTGGGCCAGCCATTCCTGGCACAGTGGCCCCTATAAATGAGTTTTCCCAAGGACTGATATTATTTAATATATTTTTAATTGAAATAGAATTATATCATGTTCCCTATGCCTTTCTTCCCTTCAGCCCCTACCAAATCCCCTCCCACAAATCCCTCCCAAGAGACTGATGTTTCAACTCTGATAATTTTAAATAATCATGGACAAAGCCCTATAAAATTTTACATATTTTCTGGTCATGCCAATGACATTTGCCAAAACAATTTAACAGTATCTGTAATTACCATCAATGTGATCAAGCGTTAATACAGTGGGTCGGGGAGGGGGCAAGAATGGCACACAGGTCTTTAAGGGTGTGCACCCTGCCTTGGTGGTTCAGACTTCCAGCAGCTCAGCATTGTTGGCTCTGAGCAGAGCAGTGCTATTTTTTTAACTTCCTTGCCACACCTGTTGATTTTTATGGCATCTGAGAAAGCGCAGTGACGGGTAAAAGGTTGAAATCGGAACGAATGATTTCAGTGTGGGAACTGTGGGCCCAGGCACCAGCATTTCTTGCCCACTGTGCTTACTCAGTAGCTAACACAGTGCTGGAACACAGTGGGAGTTCAGTAACAAATTGATAGATAGATAGATAAATAAATAAATAAATAAATAAATAAATAAATAAATAAATAAAATGACTTTGTACCTGGTGCTGTCTCTACCGTTTCCTCTCTGTCTCACTTTGGTCATCATTTCAAACTCTGCAAAATGGGCATAAGAACATGTTATATTGTTACTTTCAGAACTCTTGCAAGGAGCTCCGATTAAGTCAATCCAAGTAAAACAATGTTTCAGAAATGCCTTGGGTGCTAGAGAGGTATCCAGGGCAAGTGACTTTCATTTTAAACAAGATTTTGACAATTATCTGTATGTACAGTGTCTGTGAATTCCTTGTTCCTTTCCTTGTAGGTCCTTGTAGGTCTGGTACCTGTGACCTTGGCCTGTTAACACAATGGGATAAGGAAACCAAGGTAACAGGTCAGTAGGTCCCCTGGGTACAGTGTTGTGTGACCCAGCAGCTGACGCATGTCCTAGGACTTCCCCCAACCCCAAGCAGCATCGTCATGTGTCCTCCCTGTCCTCAGCCCCTGTCCCAACCTCTTCTCCCTGGGCATGAGGAATATCACATAACAGTAGGTAGTCTATGCCTAGAATTCCTTATTGAGATAACTAAGCCAGAAGAGTCCTTCTATCTAACAAGAGGGGATGTGGGCTCCGGCTAAGGTCAGAATGTCCACAGGAGGCTTCATGGTGTCATCAGTCCTCCTAGAGAATCTTCAGACTGGGAAGTTTGTGTTTCAGAGGAAATGCCTAGCCACACAATGAAAATGGAGGCTAAACAGTAGAACTTCCAGGAAAAATTAGCTGACAGATTGCATCAAGGTCATAGGTAGGGACAGGCTCAGAAAGGAGGGGTCTCTCTATCTTCTCCAAGCCATTTGTGGAGAGCCCTTAATAGCACCACACAGGGCCACATCCTAAGGACTCAGCCTGGCTCATCCTCCTGGGTTCCGAGGGAAGCTCAGATACCCTTTCCCAGTTCATGCAGCTTCTGTGCTCACCCACGAGAAGCCAGGTGCAAGCGCCAGTGCTGACAGCTGGGGAGACTTAAAAACAGATACTGTCTGGTTGGCGCTGGTTGGTGCTTTCTCCAAGAGGATTTACATAATTGCTGAAACCTGAACCAATATCCCCACCAGAGTCAAAACCATTACCACTACTGCCAACATCACCATAACTATCACCACCATTATCACCATAGTTACCATCACTACCATAACTACTACCACCACCATCATCCTCACCATAAATGCCATCACCACCATCATAATCACCATATCCATCATCACAACTACCGCTACCATCATCCTCACCATAATGGCAACCACCACATAATTGCCATCACCACTATAACTACCACCACCATCATCCTCACCATAATGATAACTGCTACCACCGTAATCACCACCACCATAGCTATCACTGTCATCACCATAACTACCATAACTGTGATCATAATACAGCAAACACTACCAAACTATTATCACCACTACCATAGCTATCATCCCCATGAACATCATGAAACTACACCACTACCACCACAAGTACTACTACTAGCATCAATACAGCTATACCATCAAAATAATTACCACCACTACCACAGCTTTGACCACACTATCACCTCCATCCAAACTACCATCACTATTGCCTTCACTAGGGCCACCAAAGACACAATCATCATTACCAACACAATACTACCTCTAATATTACAAATCATCACAAATATTACAATAATGAAAACCATAAATAGCCAAAACCTACCACCACCACCATCACCCCATCATTACCACCATATCTGGCACCACAGCCAACACCTTCACAAAGACCGCCATATGATCACCGCCACTACCAATACCAACACCCATACTATCACTAAACCACCACTACCAAACTGCCATCACAACATCCATCAACAATGCAGTCACTACCACCAGATCAGGCCGGGCTAGAGTTGGGTCTACTTGTTTGTCAGCTCTGTGATCTGGGATGTCTCAGATTCAGGGTCATAATAGCAACAATTCATGTTGTGAGGATCAGAAGCCATGGAAACATTTGGTAGCATAAGACAATCACCACAAGCATGTAGCTACTAAACTAAGCACCAATAGTCAGGCATTTCTAGGTATGGAGGGACAGTCTGACTACAGAGTCTTCGGGCACCTTGCCCTCTGGAGAGAAGAGTACCAGCTTAGTGACCTTGCAGGGACCCTGCCCTTCTAGTCTGTGTGGACCCTTCTTTCTTCGCCAAGTTCTGTTGCCTCCATTCCAGGGAAACGTGCCATTAGGGAAGTGGCAATTTGCTGGAGGGCCTCTCTTTTTCTTACCTCACTTGTTGGCGCAAACACACACAACGTGACAGCTAGATCTCTGCTGCCAGATTCCCAGAGCCCAGGGCATGCTGAACATAGAGAAGCCAAGTTAGAGCCTCATCCAGCCCCTCCAACTCGTGCTCCGTTTGGAAATGTGTTGCTTGACATTGTCCTGGAATGACCAGGCCCAGCCCAGTGCTCTCACTGGGGACATCCTGCCTTTACCCTCCAGGCTCGCTCACATTCCCCCCCCCCCCCATCCATACATGCACTGCTGTGCCCAATGTGTCCCTGGTGTCCTCCCTATCTCCATGCCCCCTCTCACTCTAAGGCACGCCTAATGGTACCTCTGTCCTTTTGCCCACTCTTTGTCCTTTGGGAGGGCACAGTCCCTGGCAGACAGTCGATTGTGACCCGCCAGAGGCGTCACTCTGCAGGCGTGCCAAACACATCTCCTTTCCCTCCCGGCATGCTAGGCTCCTTTGACGAGGAAGGGTAAAGACCCTCCAGGGTGCTCAGGGACACCAATATGTTGTGTATTTAATGTGCTGGCTCTGTTACAGCAAATTAAAGTGAGGGAGCTTGGTGAAAGGAACGCAGCCCGCTGCTCCTGTCCCTGGGTGCACGGGAGGCTGTGGAAACGGCCCTCCAGTGCGAAGGACAACTGCGCGTTACCCCCCCTGCAGGAGCAGAGGCGGCATTAGACAAGCCCCGAGTCTTAATGGGACGCATCCGGCAAACATCTGAGCTTGGGCCTTCAATCACAAACGCTGCAGGATTTAAAAATGAATAAACTTCACATTGTCTTTCTCTTATTTATCCTTTATGCAAATTGTCCCTGGGAGGACCCATTACTCTCACTGCATGGGGACAGCGGAGGCCGGCGCCGAGGCTTGGAGGACCACTTGCAAGCAGTTCCTAGAATGCCAGGCCCATCCTGGCACTTTGCAAAGGGGGAGGAAGAGGTTGTAAATGGGAAATAAACAGACGGAGTACGGGCTCCTGCAGAAAGCAGAGGCATGTGTGTGCACAGCCATAGGCCCCACACGCAGAAGCCACACACACACACACACACACAGGCTACACTCAGAGCCGTGAGGGGGCCTTGACTCCAGGATGACTGTGAGGAGAGACAGTGGCGGTGGCGTGTCATCACCCCACTGGTTTCCTCCACCGCCAATGGGGGAAGGGGGATTTGTGAGACTGAGGGAAGACAAATGGCAATGGGGGACATTCACAAGTCGATGTTCCCAACATCAATGGTTACAGACTTGTCAGCTATGAACAGTGGCTGGGTTAGTGCTGTTCAAGCTCCCCTGGGGCTTGCTGGCTTCCTGGAAGCGCCAGGGTTCAGGGAGGAATCCCAGAGAAGTGGATCTAGCAGCCAAGGTCATGAGTCCGGATGAGGGAGTCACCCCAAGAGTCAGGCCAGGATATCAGCACAGGCCAAATGCTAGAAAACCAAGCCCAGCACATAGCAAAACATAAAGAGCTGGAAGCCCATGCTGCACACCACACCCTCCAATGGGGCCCTCATCTGCTTGCTCACCTCCAGCGAGAGGACAACACGACTAGAAAAGACCATAGCTTGTGCCTGGCCCCAGAGTGCACCTGTAGACACTGGGTTTTAAGCCTCTGCAGCATTTTCTTTGCCCTGCCTTGAGGCTGGCCAACTAGGCAGATGCCAGGTGAGCTCCAGGCTAGAAGGGCCACCCTGGGAAACATGTCGCAAATCAGAGGCCTCATGGCATGGTTTCCTAAACATACATGCACCACCAAAGGGAAGCTGGTCCCCCACTGTTCTGAGATCACATGAGAGCCCTCCCGACATCTCCTGTGGCCCACACCTTGCAGACTGTTTATATTCTGACTCCATCTTCTTCCCTGCGGATCCTGCAGTGGGTATTTTTCTTTTTACTGAGCATAGAGCAGGAATGGCAGATATCCTCTGCTCCTCCTCGATTTCAAGCCTGTACCCTCCCCAGCTGCTGCTACCCTCTCCCTGCTGGGCAGGGAGCTTCCACGTTTTCAGGCTCAGAAATGGAAATGACCTGGGGCACCATCCTCCATTTCTCCTGCTTCCAAGATTCTTCCCTAAGCTGCTACTACCTTCTAACAGGCCCAGTTCTCACTTCCATCACCGTCAGCTTCACCTGGGGCTGCACCTCCTAGCAGGTGGGGCCTGATTTGGAGCCCCCTTCAGGCAGAGGTACCCAATCCAGATGTGGCTTTGACCACCTATTCATTCCAGAGTCAGCCAGACTCCCTGATTACTCCCATCCGGACCCTGCCTCTGCCTGATCCTTGAGGGTCTCTGTAGTCCCCTCTCACAGCTGACTTACCCTGGACCTAGGAGTAACCACTTGTTTAGTAAATTATGAAATCCTTTCTTTCCACCCAAAACATTCACTGAGTCAAGGGTCAGCCCTCTGCCTGTCTGCAGGGGAGCTCAGATGGAGGATTTACAGGATGTCCTCAGGGACGGCAGCATTGAAGTGGCCTCCACTGCAAAGTCATTCGTTAAGACACCATGTGAGCTGGGCACGAGGCCTCACACGGTAACCCCAGCACTCAGGAAGAGGAGGCTTGTCCTGAGTTCAAGGTCATCCCATACACGTGGAATATTCCAGGCCAGGCTGGGCTATAGTGAGAGAGAATTGACCTTAAAGTCCAAACAAACCAACAAAAAGACATTCTGTGATCTTCAATTTCACAAGATAGAGGGTGGGTGAGAAAGACAGATATACCTCCAAAGCAAATATGTCTTGAGATGGTATATTTTAATGATACCAATGTACATTTATTTCCTAAGAGGAAGAAGGACAGGGTTGTCTTTAACGGAAGTCATCACACTGAGACGAAAATAAGCACAGACAAGTCAGGAAGGTAACAGAATTTAAAGTCATTGATCTACCTGGTCCCGGGCTCCTCTGAACTCTACCTCCATGAGCTCACTCGAATAGTACGGAATCCCAGGAAGCCAATGCTGAAATGCCCTTCAATAATGCCGAGGGATCCCTATAGGACAGGACCAGACAGCAGCGCTGTAATCAACCCCACTCTGCCCTGCTGGCCCTGTGATTTCTGGGAACGGACTTAACGTCTCTGTCCATGAAAACAGCAACCACACCAAACTTCCAGAGATGTGTTGAGGCTTAAGGGTTAGATGTTAAACCGTGGGGACCCAGGGCCGCCTGGTGCTGGCTGCTGTCGCTGCTGCAAGTGCTTTAGGTGTGTGAGTTAATCTTATGTCACAGCGACCTTTCAAGGTGCACACCCCAGATGCCCATCCCACGGAGGGAGGTAAAGAAGAGAGATCGTTATTTGACCTAGGAAATTGGTTTCCTAGGCCACCCTGGTCAGTGTATTGATATGTAGCCATCTACTGATGCTCCAAGGGAGGCACCAAATCTAAGCAGCCTGGTTGACTATTTGCTTTCTTTTAAAATTTGTACCATTTAAAATGTTTTTTATGCAATATATCTTGATCATGTTTCCACTGTTCTCTCAACTCCCAGATCCTAGCAACTACTTACCCACCAAGCCTCATGTTCGTTCTCTCTCTCTCTCTCTCTCTCTCTCTCTCTCTCTCTCTCTCTCTCTTCCCTCCTTCCCACTCACTCAAAAAAATGGTTTAAGAAGCTATTTGCAACTGATACCTGCTGGCAAAAAAAAAAAAAAAAAAAGATATTTTTCTCCAATGGAATGTGTGTGTGTGTGTGTGTGTGTGTATGTGATGATTGGCTTTGTTAATTAAGAAAAAGCATTTATTGAAACAACTTTAGAATGTTTTTAGAAAGGGTATGGGAGGCTGTGTGGTCTGAACCAACCCCACGTTCAGGGGTGAGGAAACAGGCTACACAATGGGAAGTGGCCCACCCAGGTTCCCCACTTAGAGCAGGGCTGCTATCTAGGCCTCCACTCTGCCACTCTGGATTTTTCTCTGCACCGTCTTAGACCCGACCAAGCATCCTCAGACAGACAAAGCCTCCCTGCATGGACAGGGTGACTGGATGGGCATCATTATGTGTGCCGCAGATTAGTAACCAGGTCTGCTGGGATCCAGGAAGAGAAGGAAAAGGGGGTTTGGTGCGAGCATACTCTCCACTCCGCCAGATCCACCTAGGCAACCGCTGAGGGCAATTTGCATAGGGTTAATGTAATTACCCAGATTGGAGCCGGGCCAGGACCTCATTGACAAGACTGGGGAAATGTTGAAAGATTCTTCAGTCCCAGCCCTCCGAGTCAGTACCCAGTAGCCAAGGAAATGAGACTGTTCCCATGGAGACCCAATCTCCCTCCCTAAAGCCTCAGAGCTGGAAGGGCAGGGCCCTGGTGGCGGTGCCACTGCTGGAGGTGAGTGAGTGGGGTTTCTATGTCTTCACCCTTGCCTGTGACGTTAGTGACAGTATTAAAGCCCTTGCATTGCCTAATTGTGTTTAGCTTTATAAGTGTTTGTTAACTCAGATGGCTGCTTGTCCTGATTCCACTGGTGTTTGGCTAAAAGACTATACCAATCCCACACAGCAACAAACACCAGTCCTGGAAGACAGGTAAACAGCCTTCTGTGAATTAGGGGAGAGGGGTCACATGCAGCCTTAGAAGTGTTCCTTGGCGTTGGTGTCACGATTAAGGAAGTTGAAAGTCAGATCCAGAAACCTCAGATCACTCCAGCTTTCCAGTTCTCCATGACCTCCTAAGGGTCCCCCATGGGACCCACAGACGTCCCCGCGGTATATATGAAAACCAGCTGCTCTAAGTCCCCATCTGCAGGTGAGCAGGACGTTCCGAGAAGACTGGAGTGCTCACTCCTTCAGCAGCAACACAGAGGAAGGTACTCATCCAGCCTTCCTCCCATCTCTCTGCCTGGTCCATCTACTCGTCACACAGGGGAAGAACAGAACAAGCAGGGATTTCGCTGGCGGAGTAGGCCAACTGCAAACCCAAAGGTAGTTAAGGTCCACCTAGGCTCTTGATGCTCCCCGTGAATGGGGTCAAGATGGCTTCCAACAGTTGCCATTAGCGCGACATTCCTGCAGGTGCTGTCCTGGGGTAACCCAGCCCTTAGTTATTCCTTTGCTGGAAAAGGATGCTTTGTTTAAGAGCTCCAGTTCGATTTGCAAAAGCCAGCGCAGGCTCTTATGGGAAACAGTGGGGGACGGCTCCACGCATGGAGAAGTAAGTGCCTTTGCTCAGGGCAAAATTTGCTGTTTGGTGAACTGCGCTGGCTTCCCTTTGTGTCAGTATGATTTGAGGGAACCGTTAAGCTTTAACAATGCAGAAAATAAATCCCCATTAAAATATATGCACCTGAAAGAGCCGAGTTCTCAATCAGACTGCAGAGGAGCCAGGCACCCTCCCCGCATCTGCCTGTCACTGCCCCACTGTCCTTCAAGGCCAAGTGAGGACGCCTCTTACTCCAGGAAGCCTGTCCTGATTCTTCCTGGCTAGGACTGAGCTCGCTCCCTTCTGGGCACCCACGGCCACTTATTTATCAAGCACCTATGTTTTACTTGGTTTTACTTGGAGGATGATGGGATTGGATCATAATGTGAGCTCTATGGAGTCGTTGTTCAGTGGCCTTTGGCTTCCTCCACTCATTTTATACCCTGCCCCTTTCTAGTCATGGGAGGGAGGTTTCCCGTGTGCTGAACAAATGCACGCATGCATGCACTTGCAGACTCCAATATCCCATCACTCTTCTCTCACAGCAATATTGAAATCCTCTGTACTCAAGATCGCAGCAGAACTCTTCCTTGGGCCGCCAGCTCATAAAAAAATGACACGGAGACCTAATATCAATCACGAAAGCTCGGCCTTAGCCTAGGCCCCTTTCCAACTTACTCTTTTAACTCAAAATCAACCTGCCTCCATTCATCCACGTGCTGCCACGTAGCCCGTGACCTTCACCCCTCCTCCAGAGAGTTGCAACGTGGCACTCCCTCTGAGTCTGGCTGGCTGCTCCTCCTTTCTTCCTCCCAGAACTCTCTGTCCCCAGAAGTCCCGCCTAACCCCCCACCTAGCCAATAGCCTTTCAGTTCCCCGTTAAACCAATCACAGTGACACATCTTCACACAGCATGAAGGATTAAACCAATCACAGCAACACATCTTCACACAGTGTGAAGGAATATTGCACAACACAAGATCCCTAGCAATGGCCTCTTCTCAGAGAGTTCCCTAAGGAAACAGAGTAGGTAAATGGCTCTATTTGCCAGAAGACCCTTCTTTGGACTCTGATTAGGATTTTCACTAGGCTCCCATCTCTAATGTCATGTGTCTCTTCTGGTGCCATGCATTGTCATCGGGTCTCTCTAGAAGGTAAATAGAGTCAGGATTGCTAAGTCAGCATGGGTATGGATGAAGAAGATGGGAGACAACATGAAGGGGAATAAGCGCTAGGACTCGGAGTAGAAGAAAGAGCAAGGACAATTGGCTCAAACTTGCCCCGTCTACCCTGCTTCAGGCACTCATTGGTTAGAGGTCGCCAGATACCTGCCACTCAAACCACGTGGATCCCCAGACTAACCCACCTTAGCCAGAGAAGCTTTCTTTTTGCAGTGGGCAGCAGTCAAAGTCAACGGAGAGGTAAGTAACTGTTGCGGGAGGTCCTTCCACCCCTCCAACCAATAGCTGCTGTGATACCAGCCCAGTGGGGCGTGGTCTCTCTCCCTTTAAAAAAGCAGCTACTTCCTCTGCTCTCTCTCTCTCTCTCTCTCTCTCTCTCTCTCTCTCTCTCTCTTCACTTCCTGCTCCGCAGGCGACTAGACTTCCTTCCTGGTTGCGCAGATGGCTGTTGTCTGGGACTGTGATCTGTAAGTTTTTTCCTCTTTAAATAAATACCACCCTTTTTTTAATTTATTAAAGATTTCTGTCTCTTCCCCACCGCTGCCTCCCCTTTCCTTCCCCCTCCCCCAATCAAGTTCCCCTCCCTCGTCAGCCCAAAGAGCAATCAGGGTTCTCTGCCCTGTGGGAAGTCCAAGGACCACCCTCCTCCATCCAGGTCTCATAAGGTGAGCATCCAAACTGCCTAGGATCCCACAAAGCCAATACGTGCAGTAGGATCCAAAACCCATTGCCATTGTTCTTGAGGTCTCAGTAGTCCTCATTGTCTGCTATGTTCAGTGAGACCGGTTTTCTCCCAGGCTTTTTCAGACCCAGGCCAGCTGGCCTTGGTGAGTTCCCAATAGAACATCCCCATTGTCTCAGTGTGTGGGTGCACCCCTCGCGGTCCTGAGTTCCTTGCTCTTGCTCGCTCTCCTTCTGCTCCTGATTTGGACCTTGAGATTTCAGTCCGGTGCTCCAATGTGGGTCTCTGACTCTGTCTCCTTTCATTGCCTGATGAAGGTTAATATTCAGGAGGATGCCTATATGTTTTTCTTTGGGTTCTCCTTCTTATTTAGCTTCTCTAAGAACCCGAATTATAGGCTCAATGTCCTTTATTTATGGCTAGAAACCAAATATGAGTGAGTACATCCCATGTTCCTCTTTTTGGGTCTGGCTTACCTCACTCAGGATTGTGTTTTCTATTTCCATCCATTTGCCTGCAAACTTCAAGAAGTCCTGGTTTTTTACTGCTGAGTAGTACTCTAATAATTCCAAACTGGTGTGGCATTGTTCGTAACTTACGCCTTCAAGTAACTCATCAAAATGCTGAGAATCAGAGAGTGCTGGGCCCCAGGCAGGACATCTTTATTGACCTCACCACCACCAAGGCTCAGGGAACATGAGAGGAAGGGTGGAAAGGAAGCAGGGGCAACAGGCTGGAAGGGGTGCTGTGAGACGCTGTCTTCTCTGCGTGACATGGCTAGCGCACCGTGAACTCACTGCAGCTGTGGTTACCTGCATAAGATCCACCTGAGGAGACCAAGCAGCCAGGATTCCAGCCTGGGTGTAGAGATGACCTCCAGGCCCCACTTCTTACTGAGGAGGTATTGAAGAGCGATAGTGGCTGGAAGGTGGGAACATTCTATTTTGAGGAAGTGGCCACTGTCAGGTGTCCCATGCTCCAGAGGATGTATGGACAACACCAACTGGACTCCGTAGGTAAAAATAAAGACATAAAATTGCCAAAGGGGTGTGGGGACAACACAGGAGGAACTGAACGTGGGAAATACAGGATTGGTATGATCATATCTTATGGCATACATATGTGACAGTCTCAAAAATAAGAAAAATTTTGAAAAAAAGAAAGAGGAGAGGAAAACAATGGTGGGAAGAGTTCTCTAATTTAATCATATATAATATAATCATATGCGTATATATATGTATATGTATGCATATATTTGGTTTTTTGAGACAGGGCTTCTTTGTATAGCCTTGGCTGTCCTGAAACTAGCCCCGTAGACCAGGCTGACCTCAAACTTGTAGAGATCTGCCTGCCTCTGCCTCCCAAGTGCTGGGATTAAAGGTGTGCTCCACCACTGCCCGACATAATCAGATCTTAACTCTACAAAACTTGAAACAATTCAGCAGAATACAGAAAGGACATTTGAAGTTTTTAAAAGGGGAAAGGCCTTATTAAGACATAAACATTACATAAAACAAAAAAATTATAAATCTGAATGTATAAAATCAAAATGTTTTGCTTAGAAAACATGCCATAAGAAAATGCAGAAGATGAAGAGTCAACTAAGAAAAACATATTTGCGATAAAAGCTACAGGGTCTAACAGCCTAAATATACAAATGGTGTCTACAATCATAAGAGAAAAACCCAAGTCTCCAATACAAAAACTGTCAAAGAAACATAAACAGAAAATGAAATATGTCTAGGTTTCCATAATCAGAAAAAGAACTCTGACTCGGTAAGAAAAATGCCTGTTTCTCTATTAAACGTCATCAGATTGGCTATTTTAAAAAGTCTGACAATATACTGGAATTAATAATTTGGAGAAAAGAGTCAGTCTCAAATTTATTGGTGGATATGCGCTACCATTTTGGAAACTGCAAAATATGTATTAATTTTTAATATATCAAATATAATCCTTGAGAAATATATTTAAAGAACATGTTTTTGAAATTATATATCTAAAAATCATACTCCATATACAGATATAGTTACATATGTGAACAAGAATGCAATAGTATGCAAAGATAGCCACTTAAAATATCTTAAATGTTTTGTAGAAATTCCTTTTCAGTCACAGGGTATTCATGCTACAAAATGCTCTATAGCTTTGAAAAAGGATGAAGACAACGTGACAAAAACTATATACCTAAGATGAAACAATTTCAAGGATCAATAACTAAAGAGAAATCTTTACACAGCACCTACTATCTGTTAGCAAAAGAGTCTAGAAGTTTTCTATGCTTCTAAACAGTTTTATGTCTTGAGTATACTTCTTTATATTGAACTTGTTTGATCCTTGTGGTAATCCTATAACATGAAGGGCATCACTAATGTTCTTGTTATCCTACTGATGAGGAAAGCAAGCACCCTCAGAGATAAGTCATTTCTCTGCTATGAATATGTGTTTCTTTCAATGACATTTTTCTCTATGCTTCAAAGTGGATATTTACATATTTTACAGCTCTTTATTTTGTCTTCATTATGTATGATTCACTGAGTTCTTAATATTGGTTTACGTATTTTTGTAGCTTTGGAATTTGCCTACCAAAATGATCAAACTTTCAATCTTTTTAATTCTTTGAACATTGCATCCACTATGGTTTAAGGTCCAACTCCACATACCAGTGACAAGCCAAATCAGAACCTCCAATGACCTTCTGCAGCCACAACCCATTGTCCTGCAGGCGCTGATTACCTCATGGTTAAGTAGTCTACCATGGTCCCCAGAAACCACCCTGTAACAACCATCTCCAGTGACTCAGGCGTGACTGGTTGAGGTAGAAGGCACATGGGAAATGATGGGACAGATGCAAGCTACTCCAGACCGACCACACGTCCTTTCCTGCCACTTCCTCCTGGAAACCCTCCCTATCGCGAAGGGCAAAGGTTAGACCTGTCAGCTCCCCCGCCTCTACTCTTTCTGCACAGCATCCTCCAAATGTCCTAACAATTTCCCCTAATACTGCCAGCTGCTTTCCTCGGTTGCGTCTGAGAACTGAGGACTCCTCATCCTTTCTGTTAAATCTTCGGACTGTCTTGCCTGGCACCTGGCGGTAGGAGGGGCCCAGTAAAAGTTGGCAATATTGACTCTCCTGTGCTTCCCAGGGAAAGAGAGAATCTGAGCTGGCTGAGATGACCAAGAAGGGCTTCCCAGAGGGGAAATCACCCTAGACAGGTTGGGAAAATGCATTTCAGGCTGGGGAAAGGGGATCCACCAAGGTACTAAAGGCAGGCGGGCTCGTTTCTGTCAGTGACCAAGCATGGCAATGAATAGGAAGTGCTTTGGCGTCTTTGGCGTCCTGTAAGACGTATTCCCTAAACCCACACTGGGTAGGTCGTGTATACCCCCTGTGTGGGGCCATCTCTTCCCCGGATGTTAATGAGTGCTTCTAGCGCTGATCACGGGGAGAGACCCCCACAGCTTTTATAAAACATGCAGATGACTGGTTTTTAACGAATGCAAAATGTCAAACAAAAGCAGCCTCACAGGCCAGCTACTCATGCATAGTAAAGTTCTCAGGGGAAAAAAAAAAAAAAGGATCAAATAAGTAGGGGGAGAAAAGACCTTGGCTGGAACCATTCCTAATAGGCAATGGACAATTGGGAACAGCAGGGGTTTGCAGGGACGCCGGAGCAAATAGCAAATACATTTGGAAGGTATCAGAGACAGCAAGATCATGGCAGCCCCAAATGGCCCCCTGGCTTTAGCTTCTACTAGGATAGAGGGCTGGGGTCCAGCCGTTCCCCATAGAGAAGGGCAACTCGAAGCTTTCAATTGTGTTTGTTTGTTGGGTGGATGGGCTGTGTCAGATGGTAAACGAAGAATCAAATACAAGTTCAGGAAAAGAACGTGGTTTTAGAAGTGATGGTGATTAAACAGGGCTTCTATATGACCCATTTCAGACTGGACACCGCAGACTCACACCTTGTCCTCAAATGCAGACAAGATTTAATTTGCCTATGCCTGTGTCTCATGCAAACTCAAATTTAGGGTTTTTATAATGCTTCCTAGTGCAATAGTGATATACAAAGTCGCTGTCTTTGTTCATGCAGGTGTGTGTGCCGAAGAGAATAGTCTGTTCAATGTGAACAGCTCTGGTAGCCTTGTTCTTGACATGCCGTCTTTTTTAACGTGCAGAGTCTTAAATCCTGAGTGCCACCCTGGCCTCATCTGCTGGACCCTCTTTCCACTCGGATGGCGCCAGCGGCATGATCTCCAAAGCACCGGGAGGGCCTCTACCCTCCATCCACAGCCAGCACACACTGGCCTAATGATGCTTGGCATCCTTTTGTCAGGGAGCACTGTTGTTCTTTCCATACTGAGAAATGAGCCTTAAGCTGCACGCTCTCTGGAGAGGGGGACGGTCCAGCCTCACAGTGACTTGGAGGAGCCGTGGGTGTCTGAGTCCCAGGGGCCTCCTTCCTGAGAGTGGTGAACCTCTCCCACTTCACCAAGACGTGAGCAGCAGGGAAGGCCATTTGGCTGATCTGCTGGGTTCTGCAAGGGCTGCCACTGTGGGCAAAGTCTGCCAAGTGTGGCAAGCTGTCTTCCAGGGTCCTGCCAACATGCAGCTCTTTCTCATTGCGTGCATGTTCATGCACGCGCATGCACACACACACACACACTTTTTTTTTTTTAACATGAAATGACATTTAGAATGCTTTACAAGACAGGCATGTCTACAGGCTTTCTGTCAGGAATTCCGGATGCAGACGGTGAACCACTGTGTCTCTTGCCGGGCATGGGCCTAGATCACAGAGAACTGCCGTGGCTGAGGTTATGCCCCCTCATGGGGGGCTGCAGTGAGGGGCTGGCTAATATGAAAATGTAAAAACCCCACATAGGGTGACTGAATGGACCATCTCTGTCGGATAAGCTGAGACCTTACTTTTTTGTTTTCCCATCTTGCAAACCACTGCTTCCTCTGCACCCCCTGACTCCTCCACTTCTGTCAGGAGCACCTTCCAGTCAGCCCTTGCAAACCACCTTCTACTCCGAGTATTGATTTTCCACCCACACAGCTACAGGGCCCAGAATTAGATCATCATATGGGGCTGTGGAGACCTGAGTATAGAATAAAGTTTCTGTCCTCCCCAGTCCCACAGTCGTTCAGTCCCAAAGAAACACACAGAGGCTCTATAAGCTTGGCCTGTTAGCTCAGGCTTATTATTATTAGCCATCTCTTTCAACTGAAATTAACCCATAATTCTTGCCTATATTAAACCGTGTGGGTGGGTACCTTTCCTTAATGAAGCATTCCCATCTTGCTTCCTCTGTGTCTGGCTGGTGACTGTGTCTCTGCCTTTCCTCTTCCCAGAATTCTCATAGTCTGGTCACCCCACATATACTTTCTGCCTGGCTACTGGCCAATCAGCATTTTATTAAATCAATACGAGTGACGAATGTTTACAGTGTACAAGAGCGTTATCCCACAGCAGTTGGGGACATCACTGTTTGACTAGCTGGTAATGAGAACACAGCCAGCTGGTGGTGCATGGTTAGCCCTGCTGTTCTGTACCAGTGTAGTACCTGGGATTCTGCTGGAAGGCTACAGGTAGGCCAAAGTAAGTAACATGATGCTGATGGGTATGAGAGACTTAAATCTAGAACAATGGGAGGTCGTTGCCTAGTTCCATTGAACTATTAAGGAAAGATAATGTCAGGCTCAGGGTGATTAATCCCAAGCAAAGTGTGAAACTAGAAAGCTTCCTCCAGGTGAGGGAATCGTGAATGTCTGCAGCTGCACCCATGTACAAATTCAGTCTCATATTTAGATGCCCAGATAAGACCAAGCTACAAGGGTTCATGAGCCCCACCCATAACCTGGGAGCTATGGACAGGTTATGGCTTTGTGGGGAGGCGGCATCTCTTTCCTTAAAAGATGTGACTACTGGAAGGTTGACCATACTCTGTGGATGCCTGCACACCAAGGAGTCTAAGGATAGCACAAATTGGAATAGATGGGGATGGTAGATAAGAAGATGAGATAGATCTGGGAGGAGTTATAAGGAGGCATTGGGGGTGAATATTATCAAAATACACTGTATGAAATTCTAAAATAATTTATAT
>NW_026067954.1:4011502-4085701 GCF_014885135.2 Alexandromys fortis | reverse complement strand
TATATATATACATATTTAAAGAAAAGAAATGGCTTTGAGACAGAGTCTGCTCCCCTAGACAGATGTCTGGTTTGCTTTAGTCTGAAGTTGAACACAATCTGGTCTTCGCAGTCATACTTCTGAGAGACAGGAAAGCTCATCTTTGCAGCCTGTGGTCAAGGCAGATGGTGACAGGACCATGGTCCTGACGCTGGGAAGAGCATGTCTGAACTCAGGGTGAACCAAGAAATGGCAAAGAAGCTGGGTACAGATGCCATTAGTGTCTGCACGGTGGTGAAATAAAAAACTTTTAAAATAAATGTGGAGCTGCTACGTAAATGAGTCACTTAAAGACGTCCCTGTGGGATAGCCTAGAGAAATTAAAAGGCAGATTAAAGCAACATCTGTATATTAGCACCCTCATAAAATGCAATGGTAGTGGGGGAGTGCGCGGTTATTATAAAACAAGAGCAGACCTGGCCAGTTCCTGCAGCACACTCCCCTACATGTGCTCAGCTCTGACAGACACCCATAAAGTCCCACGGTGTAACCCCGTAGCAGGAAGACTGGGTGCTAAATGGATGATCGTCACCAGGAAGGATGGGTCAGAGGACAGGACAACTAGACTGTCTCTCCCTGCCCTAAAAGACAAAATGCTCATTTCTCTGTTCTGGTCAGGGAAAGACATTGAATATTGAAGATGTCACCTGAATTGTTTAGGGAGCGTGATGGTTATTTTTGACTGCCAGCTTGATTGGCTTGAGGAGCACCTAGAAGATGAGTGAAGCTCTCTCAGAATTAGTCTGTGAGGCCATTTCTGGAAACAATTAGATCACGAGGCTAATGATGCTTTTGTTTTGTTTTGCTTGTTTGTTTGAGACAGGGTTTCTCTGTGCAACCTTTGCTATCTTGGAACTCTCTTTGTAGACTAGGCTGGGTTTGAACTCACAGAGATCTACCTGCCTCTCCCTCTGAGTGTTGTGATTAAAGGCATGTGCCACCACTGCCCAGCATGTCTACTAATACTTTAAGACATTAGAGGCTTTAAAAATTGAACAGTGTGAAAGCAGGTACAGGAAGGGTGAAGGAAGTAGATCACTGGACACATCACTGAAGAGCTTGTTTTGCTCTGGCTCCTTCCCTCTCTCTGCTTCCTGTCCACCAGGAGGAGAACTTCCTCTTCTGTCACATGCTTCCTGTCCACCATGAGGAGAACTTCCTCTTAGTCACACGCTTGCTGTCCACCATGAGAACGTCCTCTTCTGTCACACGCTTGCTGTCCACCATGAGCTGAATGTGTGTGTGCGCATGTGTGTATGTATGTGTGTGCGTGTGTTAGTGTGGGCACTGTACATTTATCATCAACCTCATGTAGGGTTTTGCCTCTCTTGATTCCTTGGAAAGTACAAAATGTTGGTTTTTCCCACCTCTTTGTTTCCTCCCTGTTCTCAGTAGACTATTCCGTTTGGAGTGAGCATTTATTCCACTTTGGATGACAATGTGTTGATTCTAAAAGAATCTACAACATGGCAACAATGGTCCCACCTATACTGGTCTGGTTCTATGTAATTTTAAATGCCTTCGCATGAAGGATAACTAATTGTTCATTTTCAGAACATTATACATCTGAAAGCTTTTCAATTGCACATAAGTTAATACATGAATTAAGCTGGTAGACCGCGGTCGCTCTAGAGAACTTGGAAGATGATGTTCTAATAGCGAACAGCAGGGCTCACTAGAGTAGCTGGCTGTACTTGAGGCATTTTGTTCCAAACAGGGAGCAGAGGACAGACAGGTGACAGACAGGTGACTTCAGAGCTGTCACCCATGCCTGACTTCCTTCACAGTGCAGACTGTTTAACTCTCTTCACCTAGAAAAGTATAAAGAAATAGCAAGGCCCTGGGCCCCTGAGATAACTCAGCAGCTCTCTGCCAAGCCTAACAACCTGAATTCAATCCTCAGAGTCCATACAACGGAAGGAGAGAATCAACTTCCTTAAGTTGTCCTCTGCCTTCCATGCGTGTGTCACAGTGTGTCTCACAGCACGTGTGCATGCTTAAGAACTCACACACATGCACGTGGGGCACACACACATCCTTTCTCTCTAAATTAATAAACAAACAGGCAAACACACCACGACCACCTCCTTCTACCCTTCCTCCAGTGCACAGTCTTAGGTCACCTCTCCCCTGCTCCTTGGTCCCATCTGTACTCTAGGAAAGGGATCACCCCCGTCTGCTGTCTTTTCCGAAATGCCTCTTTCAAAGCGCAAGGCTTTTCTTTTGTGACAGGATATATCACTGTGGAGGCCAAAGTGGCTTCAAGAACAAGCCTAAGAACCACAGACACCACAATCCTAGGCCTGGGTGATGTTTGTAGTGGGGAAAATGTCACGCTTAATCGGGGGGGGGGGGGCAGGAAGATGCAAACTCTGCTTCCTCTTCCCGTCTTTCCTCTTCCCTGCTTTCTCCAGCAGAAATTAAACAACCTTTACACACCACACGGTCTTCAGGAGAGGATGCTAATGACGTCCCCGATGCCTCTTCATCTGATCAAACTTTATTGCCTGTGTCAGACTGCCAATTAAGGTATGGCTCTCCTATCTCACAAACTTCCCGAGCCACCCCAAAGGTTAATTGAATCATGTCCATGTGACGCTCCAGTGGACACAGGGCCATAGACCCCCTCTCAGACAGTAGATCTGCTGGGAGCACAGATAAAAAGACCAGAGTGATGGTTATGCAGTTAAGGCCGAGGCTCCCTGGTCAGGAGGGAGGGCCCAGGACCCGCTTCTCCCATTGGTGCTCAGCATGTGGCACCTCTTTGAAGTTCTGAGGAACCGCCTCTGTTTCTGCTCTTCCCTGATGCCATTTGCTGATGAAGACAGAAATTACCAAAAACAGGTTCAGGGACTGAATCTGACTCAGATGGCCGGCTTTGGCTTGACCCCAAAGCAAGACCATGACAAAGACTTTCTGCTTCCATTGTGTTTCGAGTGTGTATGTGGCTGGGCTGTGCACGGGACCGTCACTGAGAGATGTGGTTATGAGGTTCTGTGAGGGACGACACTGGGCTGTGCATGGGACCATCACTGAGAGATGTGGTTATGAGGTTCTGTGGGGGACGACACTGGGCTGTGCACGGGACGGTCCCTGAGAGATGTGGTTATGAGGTTCTGTGGGGGACGACACTGGGCTGTGCACGGGACCGTCACTGAGAGATGTGGTTATGAGGTTCTAGGTCTTTCCCACTTAGAACTTGTCATCCAGACACAGAACGAACATCTGTGTCCAGGATGGCTGACAGCAAGAATCATGAAATCATGGAATGTTAGATCTGGGCAGATTTCTCCCAAGCCCCTTAGATCACGGTGGAGGGGCAGTTTAGAAAAGAAGTGTCACACATACAGAAAAAAAAAAAAAAAAAAAAAAAAAACACAGCATTCCCTTTAAAGAGAATACAATAGAGTTTATTCTGGAGACATTTGAGATACGATAGCCCAGGAACAAAGACTAGAGCACCCCAAATTCCATGTTCCAATGTAGATACTGTTCCGTGAAGTTTAACAGTTTCACGGAATGAAGTCATATAAATCGTAAGGCAAAGCAAGTTTAAATACAGTAGTGGGTGGGTTGCAGAAGTGGCCGCGTCAAGAAGGGGCGGCTGTCCTATAGACCCTCACTATTGTCTGAGGATATTCTTAGCTTTGGATTGGTGGAAGTTAGGAGATTTCAAAAGGTTTTTGTTAGCCACGAGATGTCAGTTCTGACACAGAGATGGAACGGTTGTTCAGGGGCTAGAGCTACCCTAAGATACGGTAATCAGCCTCTAGACCTGCATCGGTTTAACCTTTCCACATCACTGCAGTTTCAATCCTTCAATCATCCTATGTAGACACAGCTCCTGCCTAGGGATTTTTGTCCACAGGACCATGGCTTCCCTGAGCATACAAGGACACTGCTGTTATAGACTCTTGTTCTCCTGATGGAGGATGTAGTGTGGATGGGACTCGAGTCATCTAAGCCTGCTTGTGCTACGCTTTGTGCTCAGGTATCACAGAGCATCAGCTCCTAGATAAACAGCTGCCTCTCTGGAAGAATGTCACCTGTTCGTTATGCTGAGGCTGGAAGGTCTTCTCCTGGCGGCATCTCTACACTGAAGTAATATCTTTGATAAAAAAAAAAAATGTGCTTTCTTTCCTCTGCTCAGATTTCGTTTCCTGGGATTCGTCCGTGTGAACAAAGCCCACTGGTCAACAGACCTGACTCTTCAGTTAGATGAGCCTTAAACTGCAGCTTCCTTCAAAAATGCAGTTGACTGTACTCGTCCAGAGGGTGGCTGAGATGATTTTTGACAAGGAATCACAATGCAGGAGGCTCAGAAGTATATACACACAGGACCTCAGGGCTGGATTGTCCTTGCTTGACTAATGACCAGCAAAGTCCCTGGTCCTTGGTAAATAAGCGGTCAGTGCATGCAAACAAAAATGAATGGATGTGGCTGCTGAGATGGCCCAACAGTTAAAGATGCTGCCCCACGCCTGATATGAAAACCTGGGCTGAAGCCTCAGAGCCCACATGGTAGGAGGGTACGGACTCTCGAAAGCTGTCCTCTGACCTCCTATGTACTATATGCATGCTATACATGCTATATGCATGCATGTACACATACACACAAAATCCATCAATCAATCAATAAAAAAACCTCAACCTCCACTCTCTAAGGATGCAAATGTGATCTTAACCATTTCTATTGTGAGATGATGACATGTGACCCGGCCTAGACCACCTGGCCCATCTCAGACTATTAGAAAGCTCCCCTTTACACTAAGACCAAAGGCTAGCAAAGTTTGAGGTCTCAGTTCTGTGTAAAGAGACAGTGAAGAGTATTTCCCGTTCTTCTCCAAAAATCTACGTTACTCATTTATAAACAGTACCGGTTGTAGCCAAAGTTTCTCCAGCCACTCATCCTGTTGAACATCTTACATTCTGAGACTTGCAAGCATCCAATGGCATACAGGAGGTAGTCAGTAAAAAGTAGGTGTCATTATTGTTATTAAGTCTTTTATCTCAACTGCTACAATAGCATAACGAGACTTTTGTCTCAAAATAACTACTTGACAGCTCAGTGGTTAAGAGCACTGGCTGCTCTTCTGGAGGACCTGTGTTTAAATCCCAGCACCCGCATGGAAGCTCACAGCCATCTGTAATTTCAGTTCTAGAGGATCCAGCACAGTCTTCTGGCCTCTTCAGACAACGTATGCATATGGTACACAAGCAAGCAAAACACTCATACATATCAAGTAAAATAAATCTTTAAAAAAACAACAACCACATGAGGCTTTATTTATTAAATATGCCAGCTTGAGCTATATGTCTCTGCTCCTCATCATCTAGCATGAGCCTTGAAAAAGCAGAGACAAGACTTATCATTAGCCCAGATTAACCACCTCCAGATATCCCTGGAGTGTCTGTCCCTGGAGTCCCAGTCTGTCCCTTGAAGGTGATAACCTTGGATGTAGCCTTGGTGACTACCTGGCAGAGCAGCAGAAGTTTCCTGTGACAGGAAATGTCAAGGAATGATTGGTGGCCACGGGGCCAGTCCATCAGAGCAGCCTGTCCAGCTCTGGCTAGTACGTAGTGACTCACCCTTGGACTGGCACTCCTCTCTAAATCTGGGCAAAGACCCTCAGCTCCCTCTGTGGCCGCGCGAATCTTTCTCTCTCTCTCTCTCTCTCTCTCTCTCTCTCTCTCTCTCTCTCGCTCGCTCGCTCGCTCTCTCTCTCTCTCTCTCTCTCTCTCTCTCTCTCTCTCTCTCTCTCTCTCTCACACACACACACACACACACGTCTCCACTACAGGGGAGCTCGCTAACACAACAGATGCCCACAGGCTTCCCTTTTCTTCTGCTTAGAGGAGACTTCTCTACTCAAAGAAATGGAAAAATCCTGCTTGATTACTTCCCAGCCCCACCTTCAGCAGTCTGGACCAGGGATATCCCCACCAGAAACCTCTAGAACTCCTTAGTCTGCCCCATTTCTTCTCCTTTGCTGAAACTTCTTGTCACATTGGCCACTTCTTCAGTACTGACATCAACATCACATTCTCCTTTCTGCTTCCTAAACTAACATCAGGAACCAAGGATGGTTCCGTATGTGTATCCTCCCTCCACGGAGCTGCCCAAATAATCAAGAAGCACCTGCCTGTTAATTGACCGGCCAGTTCACAGAGTAACGTGCTGTTGTTTAGAGTGCTTCCATTTATTGTGATTTATGTATGTGTATGCATGTGCATGTGTGTGAGTTGTATGTGGATGTACATCATATACATGCAGATACCTGCAGAGACTAGAAGAAAGTGCCATATCTCCCAGCCCTTGAGTTACAGGCAGTTGTGAGCCATATAACATGGATGTTAGGAATTGAACTCTGGTCCCCAGAACCATCTATCCAGCCTTTATTGTTTAGATTTTAGATTTTTAATGAATTGCATTGAATTTACAATGTATAGGATCGCATTGCTTCTCCTCCAAAGGAAGATATTTCTGATATTTAAAGTTACAAACTGGGACTGTCCCAGATATGCTAGACTATGTAGTCTCCCTGAAGATGAGCCAAGCATGGTTAGATACCCACAACAGTCTACTTAGCCCTGACTGACCACATCCAGGTAAGAGTAAATATCATTATTCTTATTTGGCGCCTGGGAAAACCCAGCCTTTGAGAGGTTAATTAACTTGCCCTTCCAGTCACACCACAGTTGGCCAGCCTCAGAGCTGGGAATCCGACCTGGGTCTTCGATGCCAAGCTGCTACCTTTGCACAGTCCTCTCTACCATGGAGCCCTTGGGACATCTCCTCCTGCCCATCCTTTGTTTCTCGGCTTCCCATTCCATTTGAAACAATGGTAACAGTAATTTTAAGACACACAAAAAAGGTACAGAGATCACAAAGACCTGCATGCTGTGACCCAGCTGGAGAGATCAAACACAGTTCATCTGGGTCTTGCTTTCCAGTGTCCCCAAGAAGGCAGGAGCCACCCTGAACATGGTTGCTCAATGTGCACGTCAGACTTCGGACTACTTACAGACACTCGCAAGGGAACCGCTGCCAAGTGCTACAGGCTTCTAAACTTTAATAAATGGCATTGTGCTAAACCGGATGTGGCATTGCACACCTGTAATCCCAGCACCCTGGAGACAGGAGGATCGGGAACTGAGCCAGCCTGAGCTACATAGTGATCTCCAAGCCCAGGTGCACTAAGGAGACCTGGTTCTAAAATGAACTTTTCTGTATTTCAGGATCATCTTGTGCCACTCCCAGCGAGCCCGGAGGAACCACGAGGGTGGGCTGTCTTCTTTGTAGTGTTGTGTAGTGCTCTGCAGAACTTTACCTTAGCGTTCACAGAGAAAGTTGCCCAAAGAGCAGTTCTTCCTGTATCCCTAGCCTTCCTCCGCCCCAGAAATGGTAATAGACCCAGTGTTTGCTCTTGATCTTCAAGAGGGCACAAGAGTACAAGATGATCTCCTCTGTGCATTTGTGGTCCTTTATGATCCTCCGTCTGTCTTGCATACTCCATCCAAGACAAACAGCTAGGGATGACGAAGGGCAGTGAAGAGGTAGATCAGCCTTCTGACCTGGGAAGATGTTTCAACTCCAGGCTGCTCAGGAGGAGCGGGGGGGGGGGGGGGGGGGGGGGGGGGGGGGGTAGGGGGGGTAATTAATTTCCATGCATATCATTGCCAAGATCACTTACTGATTCAGGGAGGGAGATTAGAGATGTCACCCTGTAAATTGAGTCAGGGACTTCACCCCAGTGCGTGGCTGGCAGGTTTACACTGGGCCTGACATGGTAACAAGCCCAGGCTACAAACAAGCAGCAGCTCCCCTGGGTGATGGACAGGGGGAATTGGCCCAATAAATTGTTCCCTGTAAAAAGCCATGTTTCTCTCATTAAAAGGCAGTGAATTCTCTATTGCTTTTCATTAGCTCTGGCCTTGGTAGACATGAGGGTGTAATTGACAGTGTGGTTACAGGAGGTGGACCCTGAGGTGAAGAAGACAAAGGAGCCGAAAAGAGATTCTTATTTATTAAGGTGGAGGTGGCAGGCATCTGCTTAATAAGTTTTGGATGTGGGGGGTCAGGAAGCGGGAAACGACTTGGGTCCTCTGTAGGCTGGTCCAAGGGCATTCACTCCACCCAGGGAGGAGAGGGTTGGCCAGAATCGGGGACAGAGATGTCACATCACCAGCAGGCAGGGGCATTCTCAGGAGTGGAGGGCAGGTGGGTCATGCACACTCAGCCAGAGTCTCGGGGCCCAGGGTCTGCTCCTGGATTCCTCGCAGACTGGTTGCCAAGCAAATCTGGAAAACATCCTAATTCTTCCTGAATTTTCTCTCCATCTGGAAAAGGGGAGGGGAGTGAAGCTCCTTTTGGGAAGGACACTTGCAGAGCAAGTTGGAGTCCCAGGGACACATCTCTCTCTATTCTTTTTTAACATTCGAACTAAGTCTTAATATAAAAATTCAGTTTGTAACCAATGGCAAAGCTCTGACTCCTGGACTCATTCTGTCTTCATCATCTCTGTCTGGACCCAAGCATATTTATTTCCTCTCTCTCTCTCTCTCTCTCTCTCTCTCTCTCTCTCTNATATATATCAATCATTCTGATGCTCCCATTTCCCGAGAAGCAGCCGCTGGGACGTCCTGGCTGGCTGGCTCCTGTGTCTTCTAACAGGTTCTCTTGTTCTGGGAGCCTTTCCCAGAACATGGAATGTTCTGGGCTAATTGAGTACAGCTCATACTTCCAGTCCTGGCTCCTCTAGGAACCCACCACTGAACACTGGACACAGACCAGTCGGTTCAGACACCTCAAGGATCTGCCTTGGACAATGAAGAAGTGAAACTACATGGTGAACCCTACACCCTGGGGCAGGCAGAAAGGCTGGGGTTGGGGTCTCAGCATCTTTGGGAGCATGTGATTAAATCTACTTGATCAGCAACCCCCCTCACCTGAGAACCTGCCATGTGTCACATGCTATTATGGACACTTGAGATGCTGAAGATGTGACCCAGAGTGACCTTGGTTGTGGGGAACACAGCAGAAGAGTGACTGGATTTGACAAATTCTCCTATACCCATGAGAGACTCCTCTCTCTGGACCAAGTGACTCTTGAATTGAATCTTGAGCATCAAGTTGACTGAAGCTTGGCAGAAATGGGTAGACAGGCCAGGATGGAAAAACCTAACCACTCTATTTTTCACAGGGCAAGGGGTGTCTGAGAATGTGGGAGTTTCCAGTATTCGAACTGGACAATGTCCAGGCACACTGGGAAGAGCTGGTCACCCTAGACTAGAGGACACCCAACTTCAACACACCAAGAAATCACTGTCGATCTGAATAACATGGAAGACAGGATACAAACCCATGCTGAGTCTTTCAGAGCAATGGAGTGCCTTTCAAGGCTTGAAGTGGCCTGTAAAATAAGCAGGGCCTGTGATGCTGGGAGGGCTGGGATGTGTGGGAGTGAGGCTTCTCCTCACAGAAGACCATGCCCGGTGGGGGCTGCTGGGTGGCGGCCTTCAGTTGAACAACACAGTGCGGTTTCTGGAGCAGGAAGAAGACAGAACCGTGCCCATGAGGGGCTGTGCCAGAAAGACTGGTAGCAAAACTACACTAGGCAAGAAGGTCCATGAATCCAGGCTCATACATGGGAGCCTGCTGGAAATGGTGGGCCACTGGGCTTCTAAACTGCAGATTGCTGGGAAATGCACCTCTCCACTCTGACAGAAACCAGGACTGAGGTTGTGAGCCCCTGAAAGAGGACCTTTTCTTGCCTCTTGATGACGTTTTTCGGCTTTCTTCTCAAGCATCTAGCAGTTAGAACATCTGCATTACATTCCAGGCCATGGGCTGAGGGCCAGGAGCGGGGACCATTTGGAGAAAGAGCTGCAGTTTAAAGGGATAATACCAAATGAATTAAGCAAGCACAATACCACAGATAGGACAGATGAGTGCCGTGCAGATGAGGGCCAAGGGTCCCATGCAGTCTAACAACACAATACGACTTGGCCTGGAAAGCTGGAAAGCAGGGTCTGTCCAGCATGTCTCAGCAGAGAAAAAGATCACAAAACAAAAGCCGAGAACTGATGAGCAGGTTGGAGCGGGGCAGAAGGGAAAAAGACAGGTCTCACCTCTTCAGGTAAAGGATTTACCACAGCCCAAGGGCTCTCGAGGCTGGATACCCCACAATTCATTGGACCTTTTTCCTCAACAATTAATTGGTCTTCTTCCCACTTGGCTGTCCAGATAATTGGGCCATCCATAGAAATTGGATCGAATACCATTTCCCCATAATAAAGAGCTCGGTTCTGCTTACTAGCATGCTGGTTTTCTTAATTTCCCCCACCCCTCCTCCGCGAGCCTTCACCAAGAGGATCAGGGAGGCCAGTCCAGCTGCCTGGCACGCCATGCCTTGTTGTCCTCAGAAGAAATATGGGCAAAAGGGGAGCCTTAAAATTAAATAGCATGGAGTGTCCAATAATTAATTTGATTTTTATACCCATTGTTTATTTAATACAACTTTAAGACTACATTAAGAAGGCGCAACTGAGCAGCGTGGCATGAAAATGAGCTGGAAGCCTTCCAGACGGAGGCTAGGAGCTAGCAAATTGGTCAGATGGGGGGGGGCTCCAAACAAGATGCAATCAAGAAGCCACCCCCCCAGCTCACCAGCAAGAGATGTTCCCTAATTATTCGAGCTCCTAATCCCCAGCCTATATAATAGCCCAAGGCTGCTCAACCAGCCTGTGCTAGGACAGTGTTGGGAGTGAGAGCAGTATCTGCCACAGGCTTCTAGGAGGCTGGGCTAGGGTGTCCAGTAGTGACTACAGCGGGGTGACAGAGCCAATGCAGTCTCCCCACCCAAGTGTCACTTGCCACAGAATACTTGCCACCATCTGGAAGGACCTTAAGAAACCACTCTGGGTGACCTCTGCCTCTCCCGAGGTTAGCTGGCTCATCTACACAGCATCAGCTCCCTCAGTGAAAAGGCAGGGTTTGTGCCAGACCTGTCTGCCTATTGCTCGCTCTCCACCTGCTTTGGGTCTGATCATCCCGTGACATTCCTGACTATCCCACCTGCAACCTAACCTGCCTCCCTCTTGTCCCTCTCTTGTCCCCAGAACTTCCTGGGAAACGGCCCACAGACCTCAACAGCACAACACCTGTTTGTTGACAGAGGTTTCTGTCCTGCCTGGTCCCACAGCTGTTCAGTCCCCCCAAAAAAACCACACAGAGGTCTACATTAATCATAAATTGGTTGGCCTATTAGCTCAGGCTTCTTATTAACTAATTCTTACATCTTAAATTAGCCTATCATTCTTGTCCATGTTAGCCATGTGGATTGGTACCTTTTATCAGCCAGGCATTCTCATCTGGCTTCCTCTGTGTTGACTGCAGACTGACTCTTTCCTCTTCCCAGAATTCTCCAATTCTAGTTGCTCCACCTCTACTTCCTGTCTGGTTGCCCCACCTATACTTCCTTCCTGGCTACTGGCCAGTCAGCATTTTGTTAAAGCGGGACACTATAAGTGACAGGATATAAGACCATTGTCCCACAGCACCTGTTGCCCTCTGATCTCCAGGCATTACCTACATCCTGAGCCTTGATGTCCAATCTACCTCCTTGTACCTTGGCTCCATGGCCTGTTCTGCATGTTGGCAACCAAGTAGGCTGAGTCCAATTCATTGTGTGTTCCTCTGATTCGCAGGCCTCAGCTCTACCCATGCCTAGCTCCATCTCACTCTCATCCTGGCCTCCCACATCTCACGCTCAATGAGATTGAGCTTTCTCCCTCTCTTTCCTTCCTGGCTCATTTCTTAGTATAGTTGGTGCCTTCCCAGAGCCTCATGATGTTTAAGAGCCTCTGGCTAAGTCACTGGGCCACAGCCTGAGCTCGCTGTCCTTTTGCACTGCTGACTTTCCAGTGGCTCAACTTGCCAAGTGAGCCACATCCAACATCCCAGCCTCCCTTGGCAGTCCTGGTGCGAGAAACACAGTGCACCTCAACACCTATTCCTAATACTGCCTTCTTCGGCAGATGTGGCTGCAATGCAGGCCCCTCCCAGGGCCTTCCACTGAGGGAGGCAGAGGCTTTGAGGCCCAGGATCTGCCAGTTAAAACCAACAAGACAATAATATTTAATCAAAACAGTCTTTTGTAATGGCCAATTTCCATGTCATTGATCAATAAGAATGTAGTATTGAACTGAACTGATGGAAAAATGTTGCAGAAAACAACTGGCCCATTGATTTTTCCCCTGTGTTATGATTAGAGAACAATAGGAAGCTACATTTTCTCAGGGACTAGATTCTGTGGTAAGGACTCTCTGGCAGGAGATGAGTGAGTGTGGGCAGAAGAAGGAACTCCTGGGGGCTTTATTTTACCAACAAGAGACATATTCAGTTTGTATTTGTCTGGTTGTAATTTTGTTTTGTTTTGGTTTGGTTTGGTTTGTTTTTTTCTCATATCTAAAATGGGACTAATATTATTGACTCCTACAAGGATGTGAAATTAAAGAAAGTTTTATACAAATTTACATATTAACTCATCAATCATTTAAATATGTATAGAGCATTTTCTATATCCAAGGCAAGGCACTGGGCACAGAGGTTATGAAGATGAATAGGACACAGTAGCTGAAAAACTTGCAATACACAGAAGATGGACACTCGAAGGATGGTTTGTGTTCAGTGTGATGACAGAGACACCCAAAGGGCATTGTGGGAACACACAGGAGGCTGTGAGAGGGGCATTATGGGAGCACACTGGAGGATGTGAGAAGAGCATTGTGGGAGCACACAGGAGGCTGTGAGAGGGGCATTGTGGGAACACACAGGAGGCTGTGAGAGGGGCATTGTGGGAGCACACAGGAGGCTGTGAGAGGGGCATTGTGGGAGCACATAGGAGGCTGTGAGAGGGGCATTGTGGGACTTCAAGAAAGAAGGGAGGAGAAGAGGAGAGCAAGCCTGGGAAGATAGGGGCTGGGGCAGGCAGAGGAGGATGAGGAGCAGCCTGAGAAGGACAGCAAGTGAGGAGTCAGGAGGCTGGAGTCAGGTAAGGGCCTGAGTTACAGGTCAGAAGATGACTCAGAGAGACAGGAAGATGGAAAAGCAGAGAACACGGATGCCATGTGGGACACGGTGACAAAATTAGCTCCACTGCAGACCACCAGGGCCCAGAACATCTTTAAAAACAGTGAAAGGAAAACAGAAATATTGCCTCTAACAGGAGTGGGAAGACTTATTGCCAACTTGCTCACAGAAATAATGGACGCCTGGAGACAGAGAAAAACGCATTCGGCGTCCTGGAAGTAAGAGCTGCCAACACTGAATTCTTACAACGAATATATCCTTCAAAAGCAAAGGCCAACAGGATTTGTTGCTCCTGGCTGGGATGTCACAGCAGCACAGTGCGGACCAGCTCTCCTGCCGAGAGCTAGAAGGGCTAGGGCAATGGAGAAATGGTTCCTTCAGAGCAGAAGGTCTGCTGCAGAAAGAACTGAAAGAAATTCTGAGAGGCGAGCTGAAGTCTGCAGCCAGCCCCATGGGGGAGCGGATGTACCAGTGGCTCTTCTGGAAACTGCAGAAAGTGGCAGGGTTAGCATGGTGATATGGGGGCTGCTAGCTCTGTGGTCTTTTCTCTGGGGTAATCCATATACATATGACAACTTGTGCTGATGTTTCTATATAACATGTGGGTGACATGAAGCCTCGACTTCCGGGTACTTGGGATGTGAGGATGGTACCCTTCAGCTCCTCAGTGAGTGTTCTGGTCTGGGAAGTACCACAGGGCTGCATCCTGCCTTCAGTCCTGGCCACCTTTTCCTGGAGCTCAGGGGACGTTAATTCTGGAATCCCTTCAAAATGACACAGGTTTAATGGAGGTCAGGCTGGGGTAAGGGGGAGGGGTGAATGCAGAGATGGGCCACAGCCCAGAGGCCACTAGTTAGGAAAATCCAGGAACCTGAGGGCCTGCCTTGTTACCCCATACACACACACACACACACACACACACACACACACACACACACAGAGCAGCCTCCTGTGTGTGTTTCCCCTTTCTTGCTTTCCATCCCTTTTTCCTGCCATCTGGATCCTTCCAAACCTAATTTACCTCTGCCCATTGACCAGTATTTCTCCTGCATACTTGACCACCATCAGGAGCCATCATTACAGAGCCCACCACAGATCACTTAGTCCTGGTCACAGGCTCCTTAGCACGGTGGGCAATCACCCCTGACATAGGTAGCTCCCAACTACTTAAGGGCAGAGGCCAGCCTCCAACAGGCAGCCAATAGGAACCAATAAGTGCTTGAATGCAAAGATAGACAGGAATGTCAGCCCTGTGAAGAAAAGAACCTACACACTCAAGGGCAGAGCAGGACAAAGGTCTCGAGTTTTGAAGGCAAAACTCTCATTTCGAACGTCCAGCCTTCTCCATCCCCGGAGTTGAGCTCACAGAAAGTGAAAGCAGAATTAAAAAATAAAGCAATGGCTGCTCCTATGTTCAATTCCCAGCAACCACATGGTAACTCACAGCCATCTTATAATGAGATCTGCTGCCCTCTTCTGGCATGCAGACAGAGTGCTTATACATAAAATATATAAATAAACCATTTAAAAAAATAATAAAGCAGTTTTTTCCAGGTTTCTTTGTGGATAGACTGGTCAGGGTCCTCCTACTCCCCCCAGCCCCTATATTTTAATATCAGCTGAAGAGAGGACCCAGTCTTAACTTTGTAATGTGGATTCCTTTAAGAACCTTAACTATCTTTCTTAAAATAAGAATGAATCACAGCTTCATTCAACAAAGTAAGCAAAACAAACAACAAACCACGTGGCAAACAAATTTTGAAGGCCCATGGGGCATTCTCACCCTCCCAACTCAGGCAGCGACTCTTAACACTGTGTCCAGTGGACTGGGTGGGGACTGTTGTCGAGCTCAAATTCCATCAGAGATGGGATTGATCCTGGCACACTTAGGTGCCACCTGTGACATAATGCCCAGCCTTAACCCTCCTGGGAAAATCACCGGACCAACTTCTATGTGTCCAAGGACATAGACCCTAATCCCTGTGACCCGTGAATGGGATGGAATATGGTAAAACAGACTTTGCAAGCATGATCAAGGGTGATTATTTAAGGATGGTTAAATATAACTCCCATAAACTTAGTTATCGTCATACAAACACAAGTACAAACCCTTAAAGTTCTCTACATCAGATGTTCTCCAGGACCTCGCTGAACAAGGTCAAAGTACACAGGGCCTGAGCTTCCTCTGAGAGAGGACGTGCCAAAGAATCTGCTACTTTTCCTTCCTTCCTTCCTTCCTTCCTTCCTTCCTTCCTTCCTTCCTTCCTTCCTTCCTTCCTTCCTTCCTTCCTTTCTCTTTCCTGAATTCTTCCCACCCTCTAAAGGTCATCCGTTTTGTTTGGCTCATGGCTCCATCCTTCAAACCCAAGTCCTGCTCACACCAGCAATGCATGCTGAGAGTGTGGGGGACAGAGTGTGGACTTGTGTGCAAAGAAACCAGCATTCTAGAAAGAATTGTGAGGATACAGCCAACTACAGAGTTTAGAGTCCAATGGGCAAAGGGCTCTGGATGCCTGCAGGAGGAAGGGAAAGGACAGCACCATACAGACAAAAGGAATCTGGGTACGACTCGATACAATGTGACTCAGTAGGTCCCTAAATGGTCTTAGTTCTTTGACCTTCTCTCCTTCGGAACCCTGGAAGGAAGATGTGCTCCTGGGCATCACGTGGGCATCTGGGAGGTTGGCATAGCAGATCCATCATTCCAAACAGCAGGATGTTGACAACAGAGAGGACGTGGGAAGAGAGCTGGAAGAAAGGGCGTAGAAGAGGATGGCATTTAACCCCTTCACAGCCTGCTCTCGCCTTTTAATTCCCATTGAAGAGACCTGATTCTGGTCTTGATAGAAAACATGCCCGTCGCATGGTTCAGAAGGCTATAGAATTGAGAGCTATTAAATACTAAAAAGACAAGGTGAGAAACAATTTGCAAAATCTCCTCTTTTTATAGACTGCAGCGATTGAGAAAAATTGAGTAAATTCCCCAGCTGCCTCGACTGCAGTCTGTTTCAAGATTCCATCAATTTTTTACGGTACAATCAATATTTATGAATCCCCAAAGAAATGTCGCAAAGAGAAACCCTAGCACAACATTTTCTCAGTGGTTTGCAGAGCTGTAACAGGGGGACCTAAATAACTTTTAAAATAATCTCAATGACAATCAAAGACTCTTCCATAGCCAATATGGTTTAATGTCGGTGTTTATATTAGCCTTGGTCTGTAGAGTGTGGGGGCGGGGAAGGGAAAACCCTGCAGTTTAATCTGTCCAAAAGGTGACACAGGCTATAATAACTACACCGTGATATGGTCCTTAAAAATTCAAAGGAAGTACTATATTAAAAAGTCCCTAGCTTTTTTATATATATACATTAAAATACCCTCCATCAGTTAAGCAATAGATTTTTTCAGTCAGCTGGAAAGAAAAGATTTCTGGGGAAAAAATAGGCAAACAAATACACGTTGCTTTAATGGCTACTTTAGGTTTAATATCTAAACTTATTTAAATAACTCTGAGCCCTCCTGCTGAGAAATATTGAAACTAATGGACTCCTTTGTGCGCAATCTCCATTTAAATGTAGAGTTTAATTTCCCTTTCGGCTAAACCTGTGTGAAACTAGTCTTGAAATGCCCCTCTAAAAAACAGAAAACCCCATATAGAATATTTAGGGGGACTTCTTCATTTTATTTAAAATTGGTTTTGGGCATTAAAACTAAATAGCCAGCCACAAGTGAGCCCACAGACCCCATAAGCTTATACCTGGAATCTGTGGTGGGTACTGGGTGCCCGCTGTGCCCACGTGCACAGACACCCACGTGCAGAGCTTCCTGCAAGCAACAACTCAGGAAAGCCAGCCTCGACAGATCCCATGCAGGGTGCTTCAACCCAAGGGCACTTGGCATATCTCTTAGCTCCCAACACTGTCCCCCTCTTTTTCATAATGATACCTTGGAGTTTCCACCCCTGAATTCTTCTGTGTGGCTGAAGGCTTTGATTTCTGTTCCATGCAAATTTCCCCAGGCAGAGTCCTACTTCCCTGTGGCTGAGGCCATTTTGTGTACATGAATATTCAAAGGAGTGCTGTGGTGTCCAAATGGGAACCAAAGCATAGAAAGCAACAAACACGGTCCTTTAACTCTGCAGGTAATGAAACTAGGCTCAGAGAGGGAGGAATGGTCCTCAGGCCAGAGTCAGAGTGGGGTGAGAACAGGAGAGCTGGTTCTAAGGCTCCCACCCTCCCTCTGCCAGGGATGCTTCCTCCAGCAAATGTTCCCGTGTGTCCACATGTCACTCCACGTTCTGCCATGCTTGCTGTATGAATATAAAGCACATGTGTAACCATGCTGATAAGGTGGGCTTCTTGTATGCACACGAGAATACTGGGATGCTCCGAGAACCCTTCCAGCACTTCTTTCTCATTGTGTGAACAAAACATAAGCTATAAAGAAGAAATGCATGCAACCTCCTGCAACACCCCACTGCATAAAACAAGCTGCACGGGATGTGCTTGCCCAGGAATAGCTTTGGTGCTGGCCAGGAAACCCGTGGTCCCGACAAAGGCAAAGTTGCACAAAGGAAAGAGAGATGACTGCCTCTCAGATGGTCCCTGTGGCAGAAGGCAGAGGCCTGGGATTCATCTTTTGCCTCTACTAGGAGCTGGGTGAGTCCTGCAGGCCCCCTGAGCATCACTTGACCCTCTTTAAACACGGAGGTGGTGACCACAGATTAGTAGACTAAGGGCTGCACCTGAGACAGGTGGTTTAGGAATACAAAAAGTTCACTAGAGGGAGGAAGAGGCATAAGAGAGACCACAGGCAACATCTAGGAAGAAACAAGCTGGAGTGACTGCAGAGTCACTGGAAATACGGACAATGGGAGGCTATCTTAACGCATCCTAAGAGGAATCTGTAAGTAACTTGTACTCTTCATTCAAAGCATTCCCAGGGCTGGCCTGGCACCAGCATTCCTGGGGCGGGGGGGGGGGGGATTATGGACAGCTGCCATGCTGTTACTCAAAGTCTGGGGGCATCTGAGAAGCAGAAGAGATGACCCAGGCTTTCTTCTAGAATTCTGATCCTAAGTGATGTCAGTTCCAGCCAGGACCATGTGGCATCGCAGGGTTGGCATACAGCCAGGAGCATGGACATGCCACAGAGGTTTGAGATGCAGAGGAGAAAGCAGACTGACTGGCGGGTAAGAAATGCTTCATGGTGAGGAGACTGGCTGCCGAAAGGCTGGGCTAGTCCAGCAGATGAGTGCGGAGGGGAAAGTAAGAGCAGCAATAGGGGGACCCCCGGCTGGCAGTACAGCACAGGGATCACAACTTCCTTCTGGGCTGACGCGCTCTGCAGGTTGTGGGCCAGGCTCAGGGTACCCACTGAAGCTGGCGTCCAAACTGCAAGCAGGTGATGGCAAACCTGCTGTCTCCTGAGTCGAGAGGCAGCTGAATTCTCTTAACTGTGGGTCTCAGCCCATTCACATCTCCTGTGGAGAGCAGGAGCCAGGAGCCCTTGAAGCCTCTCCTCTACAGGTCTTACTTTTGAGTTTACAACTCCTTTAAGAATCTGGTGACAGCCATTGACCAACCTTCTGTTGGGAGATAGAAAATTGGGGAATGGGTATTTTTAAGTGAGTGTATAACACAAGTCACTTGGAAGCAAAGATGACCAATTCATTTTCCTGTTGATCTGACCCCAAGTTGGAATCCCTCCTTTCCAATGCATGGGGCCTGTGTTGATGATGCTGAATTGCATCTTAATTAAGAATCCTTTTTCCTATTTTATGCATAAATTAATCAAGGTAATTATTGTAGCATTATTATTATTACATTGTACTTACAGGGCACGTACCTCCGAGGTATGAGTAGTATAAATTTTTTAATCTACTGAGCTCTGGCAGCTTCTAGACAAGATGGAGAGCAGACAAAGGATTATCAGAGTCACGCTGTACCTGGAGAAAACAGGTGAGGCCAGGAGTGAAGGTAGGGGCAGGGTGCTGTGAAACAACCCGAGACCACTTGCTGAGATTCACCTCCTTCCTCCGTGAAGAGACGAAGTGCAGAGGAGAAGGCAGAGTCCGGAGTGCGCTGCTGGACTCCAGAGCCCATGGAATTCCCATTCAGATGGCACACTTGGAACCAGAGTGGAACAAAGCCTGGATATACCAGGTACTCCTCATCATCTTCTTTACCTCCTCCCTGCCCTGAGGGCTGACCAAGTTTATGCCAGCACTCCTCTGTGGAGCCGGAAGCAGAGACACAAGAATGGAACAGGTAATTCCCTCTACTCTCGACACCCTAACACCATGGCTCTACCTTACCTGCCTCCCCCACACCCCCTACTTATGAGGTCCTACTCTCAGAAGGGGTTCAGGGGGCTCTGCTGTTGCTCTTTGATACTTCTCACAAGAGGGTTGTCATCAAAGCCAGAGTGTGGCCCCACTCAGCTCTCCTTTCTTTCTAAAGCCATGATCGGCCCCTCTTCTGTAGGCTCCCACCCCTGCTTCTGCCATGACATGACAGGGAAGCTGGCAGGGCCCACCTTAGAGTTGAGCCAGGGCAGGTTCTGTGGCCTCCAAGGTTGTGAGTTTGAGAAACCATTTTTCTTCATCAAGGTAGCCACCTCAGGGATGTCACTGGAGTGATGGAAGCTGACTAACTCAGAGCTAGGAGAAGGAGTGGTTGTGCTCGGTGATTCTGAGGGCTCAAATCAGTGAGGATTGGAACTAGCAGGCCTAGAAAGATGGAGACTTGGCATTCAGTGTTAACAGAAGAGAAGAAGGGTCAAGGCCTTTGAGGCGTGCTCAAGTGCAGAGAGAAGCAGAAGAGGAAGAGCAAAGAGCTAGCCTTTTGCTTAAGAAAAAAAAGAAAGAAAGAACACAGTCAAGAAAGGGGAAAGTGAAGGGGCCGAAGCCTGGGAGCACCCTCAACCCTCTTGTCTGGCTTCTGAGTCCCTCCTCTAGGTTCATATCTTAATCAATATCCTAAACATACTATGAGATCTCAAGGACAGGAGAACGTGTCTGGGTCCTCTCTGCATCCTACGAATATGTCCAACACACAATAGCATTCAGAAAATATTTGCTGAACTTAATTGAATACAGACTTGCACAGACAAATTAATTCACAAAAGTAAAAATCGACTTTAAAATATTCAATAATACATCAACCCACATATCTGAAATAAATTCCACATAAGGAAAAAAGAAGAGATATTCAACAAGTCATCTACATGGACGCTAACCCAGATCCTGGCCATGGGATCTGCTTTGGGATTGAGAGGCTTTAATAACGATACTGGAAAATAATGGCTCTCTCTAACCTCTTCCTTTCCATTAACCCTCTTCTCTCTGCCATGACCAAGTGAGAGTCGCACAGCCTGCCCAGCTAGTACCACAGGTGGGCACACGCCATACACTAGCGGAGCTAAACTCTGAAGTTAGTAACAACTCTAGCAAAGATGAGAGTTACCAGTCAAATTTGAGTCAAGGCTTTGAACTTGAATTCAAGTATCTAACCGGATTGCTGGTTCTGCTTAATTTCTTGGTTTCCCGTCATTTGCATGGTAATTTGTAGACAATAGATACCCAGTTAGAAATCAATTTCATTTCCTTTTCGATCTTACAGCAAGAAGCAGAAAGAAAGTAACATCCCTAGAAGCCTGAGTGCAATAATGCGCAATGTCCCCTGGGCTAAGTGACAATTTCACAGCTGACATTGAACTCTTCACCAAGCACTGTATTAAAGCCTTTTGCATGTGTTAACTCATTTAGTCCTTCCCATACCTTTACAAAATAGATCTTATTATTAGCTCTCTTCTCCAGAGGAGAAATTAAAACAAAAGTTGTTAACGTGTCTATCTATGGGTATGAAGCCTGTGGGGTGGCTCCAGTGTCTATGGGTATAAAGCCTGGAGGAACCTGGCTCCAGTGCCCACGCTCGGATCTGAACCCTAATCCTTCCTTTTCCTCCTACAAAAGTTCTATGCTCTTAGAGAAAGGCAGCAAAGTCCACTTCTGTCCCAGTCTGGTGACCTGGTGTTCTTTATATAAAATCCAAGTAAGTAAAGAACCACCTCTGGTTTCACCTTTGAAATTCAAAGACTGTTCTTGAACTTTCCATCCCAGACATGGAGATGAGGCATTAATGGTTCACCAAGTCTTATTGGTCAGCTGACGGTCTCCTTCTAACTGGCAGCACAGGGTGGTGCTGGACCCACCCACATGCCTAAGGACGCACCACAAGTATGCCTCAGGCCCCACTCACGTTTTTATGAAATGAGTTCATTATAATCTCTTCCGAATTAGAGTTCATTTTTTTCCCTACTTGTATTTCATTTGGTTCTTAGATGGGGCCTCCTATAGCCACAAACTCTGTCTACATAACCACAGGTCACCTTGAGATCCTGACCCTCTGTCAATACCTCCTGGGCACTGGGGTTAAGAATCGAAGTCGGCACCTCGTGCGTGCAGGGCAGGCGCTCGATCAACCAAGCTACATCTTCAGTCCCCAGATTAGAGTTCTGACAACTCTGGAAGAAATCTGGCAGTTGTGGAGGATCCAGCAATGCAGGAGGAATCCTTCTAGTGAACCCAAACAGCATTCAATAGTCTAGACACTTTCGGAGAACAGCTGGCTCCCTGGCTAATAATAGACAATACAAAGTTCTTCTAACTGGTATACCAGGAGAGTTACTATATTAATGCTGGCTGTGTGCCTCTCTGGCATGAAAAGTGGGCATCCTATTTGTATTTCTCTATTCACAGGATACCAGTTTCTTAATTCCACCAAAACTGCAGCCAAGGGCTTGACTTGGAGACCATTGTCATTCTAGGATGTCCCCACTTGTCTCCTCAGCAGGCTCTGACTGTCTGGTTCTAACCTCATGTTTCAGTCATGAAAGAGCAACTTGACTCCGTGGCCTTCACTTTTTAACCTGTTCCACAGCTGTATATGGTCATGTCTCATTTACAGTCTGTCCAGGAGGGTATTGTTCTGCCAACATGTGCACTAGGATAGACATAACACCCACTTGGTAACTTTCTTGGGGATTGACATCTTTTAAGACAGGTGAAGCCATCTCGCCATAGCAGGATAAATGTGGGTTAATGTCTGAAAATTTTAGCTCATAAAACTTGGGCTATCCATCGTGGGAATCCGAGGATGTCTGTGCTGCTGTAGCAAAATACTCGAGACTGTATACTGTATAAGAAATGAAGATTTATTTCCCCACAAATCTGGAGGTCGGGAAGTTTAAGAGTAAAGTATAACAGGTTCAGTGTGTGGTGGGCTTGCTTGGTCAGCATCTCACATCAGGGCCATCACATGGCAGCAGAAAGGGCCGAAGAGGAGCAAACACTGTGTCCTCAGTGAGTGGAGAAGGTAGGCTCTTCTCAGAGGTACTAGTCACAGGCAAGGCGCCTTTCCATGCAGATGTTAAGTATTTGGAGAACTGCAGATCTAGAAGGCCTTGGAGCTCATCCAACAATGTATCTTTCCCTATTGTTGGCACTTGTCTTTCATGTACTAGCCTTTGAAGGAAAGAGTGAGTAAGTGCCTGCATGCTGAACTGGAAGGCCCTAGCTCCCTCCAAAGGCAGGGGCCTGGCTAAGACTGATTACCACACTATCCATCTCAGCCCACAATGCATCCTTGAGTTCAGGGATGCTTTCGGTCTGTGTCCCACATCGTTCTTCAGTGTGCTTCTCCTAGCACATTTTACGACTGCCCTGCCTGCCTCTAGCAGCAATCTATCCCATTCCCCCCCCCCCCCCCCGTCATCTGTTTATTGTCCAAACCCCATTGTCCTAGTTTTCTCTGTGTTGCTGTGATAAACACCATGACCAAAGAGCAACATGGGGAGAAATGGGTTTATTCAGCTCACAGATTACAGTCACGAAGGGAAGTCAGAGCAGCAACTCAAAGCAGTAATCTGGAGGCAAAAACTAAAGCAGAGGCCCTGGAGGATGCGGCTCACTGGCTTGTTTCCACCAGGCATGCTCATCTTGCTTTCTCACACAGCCCAGGACCACCTCCCCAGGGTGGCACTGCCCAGAGCGGGCTGAGCCCACTCACATCAATCATCAATAAAGACCATACCCTGCAGACATGCCCAGAGGCCAGGAGACAGTTCTTAGTTGAGCTTCCCTATAACTGGTGTGTTGACAGAGGTTCCTGTCTTGCCCAGTCCCACAGCCATTCAATCCCAAAGAAACACACAGGGGCCTACATTAATTATAAACTTGTTGGCCTATTAGCTCAGGCTTCTTATTAACTAACTCTTACATCTCAAATTAACCCATAATTCTTGTCTGTGATAGCCACGTGGCTTGGTACCTTTGGTCAGTGGGGCGGTCTCACCTTGCATCCTCTACATCTGGGTGACAACTACAGACTGAGCCTTTCTTCCTCCCAGAATTCTCCATTCTGGTCACCCCACCTATACTTCCTGCTGACCAATCAGTATTTTATTAAACCAATACAAGAGACAAAACTTTACGGGGTACAAGACCATTGTCCCAAAGTACAGGTGTATCAAGTTGCCCACCAAAACTAGCCATCACATCAGATAACCTGTCCTCCTTCGACGGTGCAAGAAGAAAAAGCCAAACACTGGCATGAGGCCTGAGTCCTGTAAGATGCCAAAGGGCTTGGACTTTGTACATTGGTAGGCAAAACCCACTTCATCCAGGCTCACCATGTGCTCATTCCTTAATTCCGGGCACATTTGGGGTCACTAGCTATCTAAATCTCTAAAAGTGAGACAGACACTGTTGGCCTTAAAACCCAGCTCTCCTTGCCTTGCTCGGTAGGATATAGATGGATGTTTAGCTCTCCTCGGTCCTATTGCCTGCTTTGAAGTCCAATTGCAGAGAAGAAGAAAGAGAGCAACGCTTTTCACTCTAAAATCTTATAATTTTATTAAAGATTCCATTTCTGAGGATTCTCTTTTAATGCTAATTGCTTTCAAGGTGTAAATCGAACCTGCTTTTGGAACCTAATTCATCAGGCAAAAACTGGGGCTTAATTAACATCTCTGAGTATTGATGCTTTCAATCAAGATTCTCTGCCTCACTTGGACCCAAGATGTAGTCTCTAAAAAGGAATTGCTAGGGTCCTAGGCTCAAGCGTTTTCTTCCCAGGGCTTTGCATTGTAAACATGTGGCAGGTAGTATGGAGCCAGTCTTAAGTCTCTGCAGAGGCCAGAGTCACCGCCTAAAGTCAGCCACCTCCGGCTCCTGTGCCTGCCGCCTCACGGTGACTTCAATAGAGTCGCACCTGATTTCTAAATATATAAATGTGCAAAGACAGTTAACTAGGACTTATTTGTGCTTTGGGAATTAAAAAAAGTAATTAACTGGTATTTTTAACGCATCTGCTCTTTGCAGGATGATCTAGTTAAATGGCTCAGTTATAAGATCAGGGAATTTGGTACTTTTCGAAATAGTCCATCTTAAATGGTTCCAAAGTTATCCTAACGGGCTGAGAACTCGAGCTTTGCTTCCTGGAGAAGCTAAGAGGGGACAGAGGGACTCTGAGAAACGTGTAGAAAAGGCTCAAGGACATGGGCCGCAGAGGATCACCCGGGCTCAAGAAAGTATTTAAAAGATTATTTCAGACTTAGGAATATTTCCTTCCTCTCATGAAAGCAATTATAGCATCTAATTTGCAAAGTTTAAGAGATGGAATGGCCCTAATTTCCTTAAACATCAGTTTATCATTCTCTGTTTGAGTCTATTGGTCATCTCACATTGTTAGCTCAGGGCTCCGAAGATCCTCAAGTAAGGCACACTGCCCACCAGTCTGTAGTATGTATGAGGTGTGCACCATGCCAGGCATGGTAGTACATAGCCATCATCCCAGCACTCTGAAGACTGAGACAGGAGGAGCTCCAGATTGGGTCATATCTGTACTATATAGCATGATGCTGTCTCAATAAAATAAACACCGTAACAGCCTGGGGTGGGGGATAAATGTGACAAGTATCCACCCTCCAAGATGGCTGCTGGTGGTCCCACCTGCTGCGTTTGCACCTGGTATGGCCTTTCCCATGTTATAGCAGGGCCACACTATGGGAAGAATAGAATATGAAAGAAGGAATAGGGTGGCATTTTGAGATCAGACTGTAATGCCCACCGCATCCTCTCTTCTCCCCTCTCCCCCTTCCCCTGGCTCATCCGCTCTAGAGGAAATCAGCTGTCAAGAGAAGCCCACTCAAGGAGAGTCTGCCTATGTCACAGAAGAGAATTTGGACTAGAACTACGGCCTGGGCCAGCAGAGATCTTGACTCAGATACCCCTGGGTTGGGTTCCTGACCCTAGACATTGTTTATTCTGATAAAGGCTCATTGGTGTCAGGCACTGAGTGTGGAAGTGCTGTGTAGCACACGGCATGCAAGTAATTTACAGCGTGAAACAAGATCTGGAGCGCAGATGCATGGCACACAATTAGACATACTTGTGTGGACATCATGTGTCCATTCTGCCTTCTTATAACCAGGAGATGATACCCTCTGATGTCTGCTCTTCCTTTTTCCTAAAAACTGTGCTCAGGCCACAGGTGTCCTCACAGCTGTTGAAGATGAGCCTTCTCAGGACCACTCACTAGCTTGGTTTGCAGGCTCATCACATTAGGTTTTGTGGGGGTCATCCCATTAGGGTTTGTGGGGGTCATCCCATTAGGGATTGTGGGGCTCAAGCCCATTGGGCAACTTTGGGCCCAACTCCTTAGAACATAGATCTTTTGTTTATTTGGTTGGTTGGTTGGTTTGGGGCTTGTGTTTGTGTTTGAGTTTTTTCCTTTCCTTTCCTTTTCTTTTTTGTTTTTGAGACAGGGTTTTTCTGTGTAGACCTGGCCATCCTGGAATTCACTCTGTAGGCCAGGGTGACCTCACCGCCTGGGCACTGGGATTAAAGGCATGCATCACCACCACCTGGCTTAGAACATAGTTATTTAGAGAAAAGAAATCCTGGAGCACAGCGCATCTCCTATTTCTAAGTACCTGTGGCTTCTGGGCCTCCCACTGTGCGTGTGTATTTATGGGGATTCCGCTGCCATGACCCCATCACCTCCCAAAGGCCCCATCGTTTCATAGAAATCACCTAGAAGTCAGGATTTCAACATATGAACACACAAATGTTCAGATCACAGCATGGAGTAAGACTCAGACACACAAAAAAGTGCTATGCACAGAGACCCTTGCTTCATACCCTCCTCACAAGACAGAGGCTCAGCTTCACAAACAGCGCTAGGGTGGTCCCAGATAGCAAGCACCACAGCTCTGACCCCTTCTGAGGCACCCAATAATATATAAAGTTAAGCAAGTCTCCCAGTCTCCCTGGCCTTCCGCATGCATCCTTCATGTCAAGAGCTATGCCCTTGAAGCCTAAAGGACCATGAGGACCAGAGTTTATGATCGCAGAATAACCAGTAGAGAGGCGGAATGAGGCTGAGACCTCCACCCCCTCTCATCATACCCCTGGATGAAGAAGGGGACCCTTGGAGAGATGACTAAACAAGGATACTCAATATGAAGTAGGCTACCATCTACGTCTAAGACAAGAGCTCACTTGAGACCTGAATGGCTAGAGGAAGGGATGGAGAACCTTTGCTCTGATGATGCCCTTAGGTGTTCCTCTCTGTTGGCCCCTCGCCCTCCCAGATGAACAGTTTCTTACTAAACATGTTTTTGTAAGGGGGGGTGCTCCATACAAACATTGGCAGTCCCCGTCTCCCCGAAATTTGAAGCTGAGGCTTTCAGTCAAATCTGAGGTGAGCCGTTCTCCGCAAGAACCCCCTGGGGGTCACCATGGGTTAGACAACAGTAGGGATTATCATTGAAATCGAATTTCGACAGAGGTGGTGCCGTGCTTCATTCCACTCTGATGGAATGTGTCATTAAATATAGAAATAGATCACACACCTTCCCGCTGAGGTCCTCTGGAACTGAGTATCTAGGTGAGAAGCTGAGCATCTGTGAGAGCTCACGGAGAATGAGGGGGAAGAAAAGCTCCCTCGCTAGGGATGTGCTTAACTAGACTTATAAATAGCCCCATCGTAGCTTGTTTGATTAATTTGGGGGATCAAGAGTAAAAGTGTTTTGCCAATTCATCAGATTTTGCGTTTTCAAAGCAGTTCCTAATGTAAATATTAGCATCCGAAATGAGCAAATGGTCTCTGGTAATTAAATGCCCTAATTTACAGGTTCCATTAGCAGCGAACAAAGATAATTTCCCCCTTAAATTAACTTTTCTCCCCTTGTACCTTACCTTGTCTTAACTTGCTATCAGGCATCGGTGGATGTGCTTGCCGAGGGACTGAGTGGGAGTTGCTCTCTCGTGCTGACTGGAGGGGAAGAAGTTTGTAGTCCTTGAAGATGGAGCTCGGAAGAGCAGAGCCAGAACCCTGCCCAGGAGAGGTGGCCCCGGGGTAGCGGGACAAGCAAAGTGTGAACTATGATAGCAATGGGGTCAATGACCTGCTGTGGGGGTCAGGAGCTTTCTCGGGGTCTGTCTGAGATCCCCATCCTCTCCTCTCTCCCGAGACCAGGGACTATCCCTGAGAAATCTGCTCAGGCGGAGGTGCCTAACGGTCCTGGGTCCAGAGGTCAGTGTTTGAGAGCCTCTCCCTTACACTACCCCTTACCCTGCAGAATTCCTCTAAAGTGCCATGAGTTATGTCCTATTGTGCTAACTCAGATGAGACTAGCCTCAGTGACATACTGGCTGGTGGCTACTGAGGGCAAACCCTGACATACCCACATTCTCATGGGGAGCTATAGAATCCTAAAGCCAACCTCAGACAAACACATCGAAGTTAGGTGAGCACCCATCCCCTGCCATGTGCTGGGACAGGTATTCGGACAGATAGGCCAAGACCCACCCATTGGTTCACACCTGATTTATTCTGCTTTATTTATTCAAATGGCAGCCCTGCACCTCCTGCTGTCTCTTCACAGCACTGAGACCAGGAGAGGGGAGGGGGCATGCATGTGTTGTGAGAGGGAGAGAGGAAGTGTCTAAATAACTCCAACAGTAAACTCTTGTTCAAACCTGCACTCTGGACATCTGCTGGCCTCACCTACCAAGGTGGTGATAAAAACCTCAACCCCTGAAGGTTCTTCTACCTTCCTCTACCAAGAATACCCTAGCTAGACTCTGGCTTTTCAGGTTGGGAAAAACCTGACGAGCTCCCCTAGGCCAGCCCTGTGTCATGTGGGGACAAGGTAGACAAGAGTGTGTGCAGACCCGGCTGGGGTACCAGGAGGGACATTGATGGGACTTAAGAATGTGCTTGGTGACTGAGCTCTTCGCTCTTTTGTAACCATTCTCCAGCCCTGAGATGTACACAGAGGAAAGACTTCCCACTGTCTTCCCAGCACACGGAGAGAGGGGAACAATCACAGAGAGTAGCTTTGGGGAGGAACTGGCTATGATGGGGTGGAGTGGGAGTGGGAAAGAGCCATCAGAGCCCATGGCCTGGGATCTCGGTGACATAGCCTCGGCTAAAAGGAAAAGGAGCAATGATTGTGAACTGGGCAGGCAGTCACACAGTAAGAAGCTACTGACTGTGTGCCAAAGTAGTTCTAAGAATGGGGGCGTGAACAAGTGTAAGCACACAGCTTGTCCTCAGGGCACCGACATGGAAGTCCTTAGAGAGACAGAAAGGGGTGACAGTCAGCTGACCACGGTAGATCAGGAGAGGGTGCTGTCAGAAGGAAACTCTTAGGGGTTAGCCCAGCAGGTGTATTAGTCAGAACAGGCTCTGTCATGCCAGAATAACAAACGAATCCAGACTCTCTCTGGCACATGACTGTAACAATTTATATCCCATTGGTTTTGAGCTAGTTTGGCCTGGGCCAGCAGCTGGTGGCATCTTTGTTTGACAGGACATCTTGATGGGCACAAAAAAAGGAGAAAGGAGAAATGCATACGGTCAAGCTTCAGGCTGGACATTGTCCTTGTCACGTCTTCTCACGTCTTATTGGGTGAGTTCCACGCTGAGTGTCATTTATATGACCAAAACAAGCCGCACACTCAAGCAGGAGGTACAAGCCTCCTGTAAGGACGGAACATATTTGTGAATAACAATACGAGCCCCTATAGCAGGAGAGCTTCCTGGAGGAGGACCACACGGCATGGGTCTCTGGAGACAAAGACAATCGAAAGAATGTGCTCGTTCAGCGAGACTGCAAGTTCTGAAGATGAAAAGCATCAGCTTCAGAGGCGACGCTGGATGAAGCTGATTCCACCTCAGTTTTCTCCTCTGTTATTTGGGTTTACTAATAAAATATATTTGGTAGACTTGCTGTGAAGCTAAAGATAGCAACACGCATAGCTGCTTTGGAATGGTAAATAGAACATGGTAAAAAAAATCAATAAAAACATGCCAGATAAATTCTAGCTTTTGTTGTTATTTTAGATGTCATGTAACCCAAAGCAATAAATATTCCAGGTTTATCTGGAGGAAATGCTATAGAGAGTATTCTAACGGATGCCGAAGAGCTCCGGTAGCTGAGCCAAGAAGATCAGAAATGAAATAAAAGCAGAGCCAATTAAAGAGACTACAGGGTCCTTGCAGGGGCTTTAGGCTCGATGACCCACAGAAATATAAAGATCTCCCCTCCCAGTGGTCACCTAGCAGTCACGTGGCATTTCTCTTGAGGACCAGACCAACCTTCCCACTGGGAATGGCGGCTCTGTCACAGCGGCATGGCCCAATCCAGCTCCTTCTCAGAGGGTGATCCTGCGCAAATCCCTTTACCTGTCTGAGTCCTGGGCCTCCCCTTCTCTGAAAGGAGAGGTGGGTTTGAGGGTGTGCCCTTGCCAATGGCACCCAAACTTTCTCCCATCCTTTCTCCAGTCCACGGTGATCCTGCAGCTCTGAGCGCTTCCCTTACATCTCATCCTATAACTTTTTACCCCCACCCCCACCCCAGCCCCACCTCTGGTCTTTTCCAGGCCCCTCTTCAGCCCCAACATCACAAGCCCCTTATTTCCCATGAAACCTGGTTTTCATCAACAGCTCCAGAGGACAAACAGTCGGAGTGAGCCCCAGCCCTGACTCTTCACTGGAGCCAGAAGAGCTAGACAGTATCTGATTAGTTTGCAATAATATTACATAGCTTATAAATCTTTTAATCTATTTAATAAGAAGAAGTTAAAATGTACACACAACTAACCAGATAACAATGGCCCCAATTTGTGTTTTGTCTTACTGGGGACTAACATTCATGTCTACATGAGGATGGCATGTAATTAACATGTCATAATCAAAATGACTAAGTTTGACACATTATAATCACTGCATGGAGATTATAGCATAGCCAGGGGCAATCCACAGAGCCTATCTTAATATCATTTGCATAATGAAAGCATGGTGGCAGTAATAGCTTTTTTCTCTTGTTATCATAATTTCACCCAGGGCTGCAAGGGGCTCTCGCACTGTCAGATGTTGCCTGCTAAAAGTCATTGTGACTTGAAGGAGGCAGCAGAGTGACCCAGAGCCCTCCCCTTGGAACAATAGCTCCATGGCAGACCCCTAACGTACAGAGTGGGGCAGCGGGAGGACCAGCCTGCAGAAGAATCTCCTGTAGGCACATACCCAGCAAGCACCTGGACAGTCTGCCTGCTCTAGGCCTCTGACCTGCAATAGACAAGAGTCTGCCTTCTGATAGTAGTTGCAACTCCTTTTAGATCCCCCCCCCCAAATGTGACCAGATAGGAATACACACCTAAAGATACCCCTGACAATTAAATGGGCTTCTTGTCTATCTACAGCCAGGATGCTGACCATGATGTGAAACCTAGCAAATCAGTCATTCTACCAGCTTTTCATGGCAACAGACCACGTCCCCAGCTTCAGCGAGTGCCTCCTTAAGGCAGAGACAGTGTCAGAGAACACCCATCACTCATAGCCCCCTTTCCTCCTAATTCATTCCATATCTATTGAAAACTGTCTTCCCTGCAGCTCATTATTGCCCTGCTCCTCCAACCCAGCCAGGCACCACTTTACCCTTCCTCTGTTCTAGCTCATTCTTTGGGCTCTCAGAACCTCAGCTAAAGACCCAACAGGTTGGTTATATGGTTGGTTACACGTATGTTATGGTTATACATATAGCCCCAAAGCACTGTGTATAATTATGTCAAGTAATACTTAAATAGGTACACGGGGAGGTGATTACTAGAACCTGGTACTAGGAGTAATATACCAACATACTTAAAAAATAAAAATATGCACACTCCTGACCAATGAAAATGAGACATAGGAACTCCATGGTGGAGAAACAGTCAGACATCACCTGAGCCAAGTGACCAAGGCCTATGCCACCAGTGACAAACCCTGTCAGTACCACACATCCCTGACAGGATTAAAATGATGCAGGGGCTAATGTGAACAGAAAAGCCATATGTGGGAAAACTAGGGAATCCAAATAAGGTCCATTATATGGCTAACATTCTTGTGCAAACGTTAACCTCTCAGTTTGGATAAAAGAAGCTAAGTCTGCTGGGTGTCAACACAGATAAACCTGAATGAAAGCTGACACGGGTAAGATGGAGTAAAGAATGGGTCTCTGCTCTCTTTGCTGTGAGGTTTTATTATTAAAACTGGAATTTAAAGTCTGAATTCATGAAATTTCTTACACATACATACTCACATCTTAAAATCAAGTAAGATCTCAAAGGCTTTAAGTAAATGGTCAAGGAATCCAATGTGAGTAGACGTCTTTGTTCCCAGTGACAGTCCCCATGGTTCGACTAATTCTGCCAGCCCAGCAATGACCCTTTTACTTCAAGCCGTAACTACATTTCGGGTTGCACAGAAGAGAGTAGGAAGGAGAATGTGTATCCAGGAACCTAAAGACATGCCTCATTCCATGGGATCCTATCAACCAAACGGCCTTGTTTTCCATCTCAAATGTGGTAGCATACAGAAACAAATGAAAGTAAATTAATAGTGATTAAAGTGCATAAGAAGAAATAACATTCCACAAGATCCATACCCCTAAAGATGAAGGAACCCGTGACCTCATAGATCCATTCCTCCGTTCAGAGATAAAGAAATATGGGCTTAGTGAGCACAAATGATTTGCCTGGACTCTCACAGCAGGGTGGTAGAGAGATGGAACCGGGACCCAGCTCTTCAAACTTTCGGCCAGGATGCTGGAGTAAAATCATAGTTGTTCATGTCCAAAGGGTGCATCTATCTGGCTCTAGAGACAAAATGACAATTCACATGTCAAAAAAAGCCAGGAACCCTGGCTAGTCACTCCTTTCATACTCAATGTGGCTTCTCTTGGCATTGATGGGCTCCCTGAAGGGCTCTGATTTCCTAGGAATGTGTGAGCTGCTCCTCCCTGCCCAGAGATGCACTTTCTGGACACATCCTCTGCAAGTGGCTGGATGCTATTCGCAGGGCCCCAAAGCTAAGAGCTTTGTTGCCAAGTCAGGGCTTGTTTCACCCTGCCACATCCCCTCCCTTATTTGGAGGGCTTGTCATTCACTGTTGACTGCCAGTCATCAGGGTCCTGGGCAGGAAATGAGGCCAAGGAACTTGGGCACAGAGCCCCCTGCTTCGAGGGAACTGCTGACTCACAGCCAATGCATTTTAACACAGGGAAACTCCCAGGAAAGCCAGAGGGCTGGGCCTGAGTTCCCAGAAGCTGAGCTTTCTGCTCTTCTTCGGGCCAAGAATTAATGCCATTTTTTCTCCTAGGCCAGGAAACCATGCATGCTCTCGCCGTCTCTCTCTGTCTCTCCCTCTCCTATAAGATGATGGAATCCCATATATCAGGGGCCACAGCTGACATCTCACAAGCATCTCCACACTTAGGGACACTCAGAGTTAGTGACATTGTTTGGGAAGTCATAAAAGGCTGCTCTCTCACCAGCAAGGACATCTCCTATCGTATCTCCTTCCCTCGAACCTGGATTCTTCTGTTAATTGTGAGCTATTTTGGCTTCAGAAGAATTCTAGCTTTTGGTTTTTGACTCTCATTGCTACTCCTGGCCACAAGGGACAGAATCCATAACACGCTTCTCTAAGCAAAATGAGGAAGTCGATGGTTTAACTCTCAATGCACAGCCAGAGAGCCCGGGCACAGTAGTGTAAACCCTGAATCCAAAGACCAGAGAGCTTGGCATTCTGATGTTCAAGGGCAGGAAAGGAGTGTCCCAGCTCCAGAAGAAAGATCTTTTGCTCCATCCTCACCCCAATCATCCCTCCCATCCCCCCAAATAGCAGCCACCCACACTGCGGGCAGACCTTCCCCCATCCAGCCCACTCATTGGCTAGTCTCTGACATGCCCTCACAGCACACCTGGAAACGATGTGGGGATCTTTTATCCTAGACAAGTCCAAACTTAACCACCACACATGTTAAGGCTCCATTTTTGGCTACGTTCTTTGGGATAGGTAATGTTGATGCAAACGTTTGGGCACAGTGGCACTAAAATATTTTCAGTCTAGCTAATTTATTCTCTCTGTTGTCAGAGCGCAACTACCAGAAACCGTTTGCCCAACTGAGTTCATTTGTGTTTGCTATTTTCTCTTTTTTAAATTTCAATTCTATTTTATGTCTCTTGGTGTTTCACGTGCATGTATGTGCACCATTTGTATGTCTGGAGATGCTAGAGGCCAGCAGAGGGCATCTGATCCGGAACTGGAGTTACAGATGGTTGTGAGCTGCCATGAGGGGCTGGCGATTAAACCCAGACCCTTTGGAAGAGCAACCAGTGCTCTTAACCACTGAGCCATCTCTCCAACCCTTGTGTTATGTTCTGTACAACTTTCCCAAGTCCTCAGTTCTCAGGTAGCTGAGCTGTTTGAATAATGGTGGAGAACTGGCTGGGCATAGTAACATACACCTTTTGTCCTGATACTCAAGAAGCACAAACACACAGATCTCATAACCGGGTCCACACAGCGAGTGTAGCTCTCATAACAAAATAATGGAGAAGTAAAATGATGGAAAAGAGGTGAAATGTGGTTGTTATTATAAAGTTGTTCATGATGTTTATCTTCTTTTAATGTCATATGTTTCTAAAATGTTTGTGACCATATCTAGTGCTCTCTGAGTTCACACAATGTGTCACCTTGGCTAGGCTATGGAACCCAGCTGTTCTGTCAAGTGTGTCCAGATGCTGCTATGATGGTCATTTTCAGAAGTGGTTAACGTTTAGCACAATAGACTCTCAGTAAACAAATTCTCCTCCATTATGTGAAGAAGTCTCATACAATTAGCCGCAGGATCCCAGAGGAAACACTGAGCTCCCCAGCAGGAAGAAATGCTCATACTTTACCCTTAAACATCAATCGGCTTCTACTAGAATTTCCAGTATGTTAGCCAGGTTTCATATTTCAGACCTGCTAAACTCTAAAATAATATAAGCCAATTTCTCTAAATCTCCCTATAAATTATGTAAGGAAACAATGAGAACTAGGTAGATAGTAGCTACATAGGTAGACAGAGTAAATAAGTGAGTGAGTTAGGCTTTGAATATAAAAAGTCCCCTGCAGACTCTGCCCATTAGATTTTATTGTTGAAGCTTGCAGAGCTCCCAGCTTAAACTGATGGTTCATGAGAAGACTCTGGTAGTGTGCCGAGGGCCTCCTAGCTCTGTGACAGCTAGCCTGTAGGAATGAAGCTTCCAAGATGGTAACAGTTTGATTTCTCCATGACCTATCTCACTCAAGTGGGTGATACCTTCAGCAACAGAGCCTTACCATCAAATTCTAGAGGTCACCAAGAGCAATAGAAATAGCCTGTAATGCTTGGGAGGGTCTATGGGATCCCAATGACCAACAATTTGAGAAGAGGTAACCCATACTTGATGCTTAGTGTCTTATATAATAAACAACACTATCTGAGGGAGACATTGTTCCTCCCTCATTACAGGCTAACACCATTAAATGCATGCATGTGTGCACCTGCACACAGTACGTGCGCATGTGCTGCATGTGCACATGCACACACAAACACACACACACACACACACACACACACATGGGGAGCAGGGAGGCAGTATATTTCCACGTGGTAGTTTCATAGGTCTTTAGTGTTAATTCTCCCTCTTCATACTCCCTCCTATACCCTGCCCTCCCGCCCCTTATCCCATTCAACCCTTCCCATTCCATTATCCCTCTTCCTCCTTCTGACTACCTGCAATCTAATCCCCATTCCTTAAAATCCACCGCAGTGGCCTCTTTTTCTTCCATGCCTTGTATGGGTACTCCAATAAAACATACAAATCTCAAGGTTCAAAGCTAGATAGCATCCACACATAAATGAGAAGCTCACACGTGTGCCATTTATCTTCCTGGGTTTAGGTTACCTCACTCAGAATGATCGTTATTTCAAAATACCCAGGATACCCAAAACACACCTGAACAATAAAAAAAAAAAAAAAACTGTCAGAGTGCAATACTGATTTCAAGGGATACCATAAAACTATAGAAATAAAAAACTATAGAAATAGTACTGGCATAAATACAGATGCATTTATTGAAATAGAATTGAGAACCAGATAAAAGCCAACATTCTTATAGCCACCTGATTTTTATCAAAGAGGCCAAAAATACACATTGGACAAGAGATGGCATCTTCCACAAACGGTGCTGGTCTAACTGGATAGCTACATTCTGAAGAATGGTACTAGATCCTTATCTCTCACCCTGCACAAACCTCACTCCCAATGGACCAAGGGCATCACCACTCCTGGCCACTCCTCTCAAAGAAACTGTAGCTGAGCGTATTGATACTTCTGATGATGCAGAAGTATATGCAGATCTGGAGAAAACAGAATGGCTGGAGCCTAGACTGTTCCACCACTCAGCTACTTTAGTGGAAGAACTTGGAGGAAAGAAGATGGCGAAATAAAAGCTTGGCCCAAGAAGAGCCTCGTCCATGGGCTGAGAGTGCAAAGGGAGGGGTGAAGGGTGTACACAGCACAACTGTCATGTTAGGCTGTTCCCTCACTTCCATGGATTGGAGGCAGGAAAATGAGCTGGGAATCCTGTACCAAACACAGCCTCTGAGAGCAATTGTCTTAGCTAGGCTCAGAGAGGATTCACCTGGTCTTCTTTGGGTCTTTCAGCCTTGCCCTAAGCCAGCTGAGCTAGGCGGGTAATGGTTGCCATCAAATGAAAACCTTCCTTTAGGAATGACCCAGTCATGACCTTGTCCAGGCTAAACTCAAACATGGCCACACCCTGAAGACCAAATTTTTGTCTGAGGAAACTTTGGCATCTACTCTATGGGATGTACCTAATGAATGGCCAGCCAGGCCTGACAGAAACCATCTGAGTCCTGCCACTCCTTCTCACATCTGTCCTCTGCCCTGGCTCCTGGCTCACAAAAGGGAGTGAGGCACTGACTGACTACCCCTTGGACAATCTTAAATTATGTTGCCTGCTCCAGGTGGTTCATAGGAATGCCTCTGAGGAGAATTCCAGCCCCCAATGTCCAGGAGAGTCACACTGACTTAGCCACCACAGTCAAGAACAGCTTACTCAATGACAAACACCACATGTAAGGTAATCATTGCTAGCATTCACTTTACAGGCACAACAGGGCTCCAAATACTGATTGCAGGGAGAAGAGGAAGCCACCAAAACTGGCACCTGAGAAGCCCAGAGGTACAAACACTCACGGGCACAGCAATGGAGCAAGACAGCCTTCCCAGGAGCAAAGTGTAACTTTTGACACATTCAGGGTTTCCTTACGGAATTGGATTCCTTATCAATATTTTTAAAGAAGGAAACTTCACAAGAAAACCTAGGGGTTTTTTTTCCTAAAAAAAAAAAAAAAAAAAAAAGTCAGGGTCCCTGCATGGTGACAATATATCTGTTCTGAGGAGTAGCTGGCCCTTACTAATTGCTGCCAAGCCTTCAGGCATTCTCAGGACCTTCTGGGCCTTACTGGTATGGTCCAGTTTGTCCCTCTCCTCTATCCCTTCTATCAGAAGTTCAAAAGCATGCACAAGCCAAGGGGGGTTACTCGCCTGGGAAATGTTAAAGACAAGAGGAACTGTGAAAGTTTAAGTGTCTGTGGGATTGGTGAACTCTTCCTCAGAGATGCTCAAGGAGTGACCAGGGCTGGGAGAAAAGATACAGAGAGAGGAAAATGAGGTGACAGCCATGGGGAAAACTTTAATAACATAATGTATTATTGTAAGAGGATTTTGTAGAGTTCTGCAGTCTGGTATATGATGCAACCAGTTTCCATTTTATTAAAATAAAGAGAGATGGAAGGAGGGAGGGGGCAGGGAGGAAGGCCTTGCTAACAACCCGCATGGCTCTCCAGCTCTCTGCTCTGTGGCTGTGTGGGAGGTGTGCATGCATGGGGCAGAACAAAGGCGCCTTTGTGTATGAGTGCCATCACCGCTAGAATTGAAGTCCTAGTGCTGTCCAGTTCTGCACCTCTCTCTTCGCTCACAGCACACCCAAACCTCATACCCCTCCTCCTCATACCCCTCCTCCTTATGTCCCCCCTCCTCATGCCCCTCTTCCTCATACCCCTCCTCCTCATGTCCCCCCTCCTCATGCCCCTCTTCCTCATGCCCCTCCTCCTCATGCCCCCCAAGCAGCTCCTCCCTGGTCCAGTGCCTGGCACACAGCAGGCACTCAGCAGACAAGCTGATCAGCCAGCAGGCAGAAATGAAATGGACTGCCTAGTGCCTCCAGCCCATAATCCCTCTGGCCTCATGATGACCCCAAGCCTCCACTCCAAGACCCATCTTTGGGTTCCCCAGGTCAGTGGAAAGCTAGAACAGGGTGTCCCCTTCATTTGGGCAGCCTGCTTTATCCTTTGCGTTCCCCTTGACTTCACATCTTCTTCCCAAAGATGAGGATGACCACGGGAAGCCCTCTAAGGACCATGTAGTTCATCTCCCCAACAGCCAACACTCCTTCCCACTCCTACCAAGTAAAACTATGAGACTAAGAACTTCTGAAGGGGAAAGGAAAACCTAGTGGTAGGTATTTAGGGTCAATCTCCCAAACTATATCAAAGTTTTCAGGGTCCCAAACAAGCTTCTGCTTCTCCATGACCCATAGAGCCTCGAACAGTAGAGAACTCAGGAGTCAGGAAGTCTGGAATCCTCTGCTCCATTCCCAGCTCTGCCCCACAGCAAACTGCCCCCCCCCCCAGAGACACCAGCCACCAGCAAGAGCCAGTATGGGAATCCATTTCAAACAATTCAAGTGATGGGCGAATGCTCTGTCTCTGCTGCTGCCGTGCTGTGGATGGTGACCAACATGAGAGGACCCGTGTGCGTGCACACGAGCTCACGTGCACCACTGATGCTGATTAAAGGTTTATGAGAAGAAGAAAATCGGATAGGATTTGGGCAGAATCCGACCAAGTTTTCCATCCCTAAGCCGTTAAGTCCTGACAAGCCCTTATTTCTGCCTTGATGTGGAAAGGAGCCTAGGTTGGGGAATGTAAATGACAGAGCCCCGAATGTTTGAGATGATCATCAGATTTATGTAAGATGTACTCTGCTCTCTAAAAAAGATCATCGCGTGCATGCGCACACACATGCACACACACACACATACACATACTTGCGCACACACACACACACACACACATGCATGCACACACATACGCACAAGCACGCCATCCCTAGCACATACCTCTTATCAACAAGCTCACCCTCCAACAAGGCTCATAGGAAACCAGGCACTGGTAGAGCTCCACTCTGGGGCAGGTGAACAGAACATTCTAAAAGTTTCCGTAAGTCTCAGTGGAAGCACGAATCTACCATTTAAACCTGGAATGTCTTCCTGAAACATGAATTTCACCCTAAGACTATGAGGAAAAAGAGGCCATGACAGGAAGGCAGGAGAAATCGTTTCCCTACAATATCAAAATGGAGTCTTCAGGTGGAAAGAATGTAATATCACTTCCTGTGAGTTGGAGGGTAAAAGACTTCAAACCTGGGAGCACTTTTGCTTTCTACCCCCAGATCTGAAGGACACAATTTCAGAGAATTCGAGTCTATATTACAGAAGTTTGTCTCCAACACACACTTTCCTTTATCTTAAGCCAGAGGGTGAGGTGAATGTGGATCGAACCCCCGGCAAGATGCGGATGAAAACAGACACTTTGCCATGCTGTGGGTGTCTTCAGCTACGCCAAATAAGTCTGAGAAGGAAATTTAACCATTTCCTTAAAACTGTATAAAGAAAGAAAAGAAAGTCTTTGGAGATTCCCAGAGGAGTGTGGCTGTTTCCCAAACAAAGTTTGATTAGAAATTATAAGAAGCTGGAGGTGGCTTTGAAACCCACGGAGGTGGTCAGATAATTCCAGGAATTTAATCAGGCTTAGCAAGGTAGTGATAGAAAAATGCAAACGGGAGGGGGTGGCTGGGTCAGCAGAGGAAAACCCGGAGGCAGAATCAATTTCTTCTCTGAGATTAAAGCTGCAGCCTCCCTAGGTTGGAGGCTGGTGCATAAAGTCAAAGGCTCCAGAAGTTCTTGGGAAATGACAGGTTAGTCTGTCACTACGTGGTCCAGAGGCGACTTCAGAGTCCTGTTGCTACCCTCCTGTGCGGTGATTACTTGAACAATCGCTTTCCGGTTGCACCACGTAAACCCAGCAAGCCAAGCTTCTCCCAGGGCAGCCAAGTTTGAAAAACCTGCAGATTCCACTCAGCCATCACGGTGGCACCATGATCTGGTGAAACCAGAGAGTGACCACGCTGAGCCCCGCCCCCAGTGGCTCTCACTCACTGTAACTATGGGGTGATATGCACTCTCTCCTAAGTCCAGTTCCTGATACTGGAGCCTGGAAAGGTGGGGCTGAGAAGATGGCCCAGTTAGTTATATGTCTGTCATGCAAACATGAGGACCAGATCTCTAACACCTATGTTTAAAAAAAAAAATGCTGGGCTCATGATCCCAGGTCTGTAACCACACCACTAGCAGCCTGCAGGGACAGGAGGGTCCCTGGAGGCCATTGGCTAGACGGCCTAGCTGATTTAATGGCTCCAGGCTCAGTGAGAGACACTGTCTCAAAAGGTTAAAGTGTGAAGAGACATTGAGGAAGACACCCAATACTGACCTCTGACTTGCATGCACGCGTGAGCACAAAGAGAGAGAGAGAGAGAGAGAGAGAGAGAGAGAGAGAGAGAGAGAGGAAAATAAGGAAAGAGAGATAACAGGCTCCTGGATTTCATTTTCTCTTTGGGGTCCTAGCTCTTACTAGCTGAGTTATCATGGGTAGCTTATTTCATACTTCTAAATCTCAGTTTTCCCATCTGTAAAATGGTCAGAAACATGGAAATCAGTGAGCTTGCTGAAGGAGCTGGGACAGACCAGAAAAGTGTGTGTGTGTGTGGAGCACAATAAATATTTAATGAAGAGAGGCAGTTATTAGTATTGCTCTAAGTTAGGGGTGTCTGACCCAAGGCACTCACTTTCAATCCAAGATGCTGAAGCTCTGGCCTTATAGACATAAAGCATTAGTCAGGAAGTACTATGTACTGTGTGGTCAGTACATAACCCAGAAGGTTGTTAGTTTTTTATTTTTGTTGTGTCTTACCTGTAAATTTAAATTTCTACCTAAACAAAATAAAATAAAATTTCTTTTATATGTGTCCATACATAAATTAAAATGAAATAATGTTATAACTTGGGGCAGGAGCATTTGGAACTGTTTCATTAGAAATAAGTTTTATCTGTTATTTAAGTTAGACCACGACTGACTTATGCTGTGATCCACAGACTTCCATCTCTCCATGTCCCCATCTTTCCATGCTCACCTCTCAACTCCTACCACGACAAGTCAAATCCACATGCCCACGTGTGGTCTGATCCGTGTGTAAAAGGCTTTATGGTTTCAGAGCTACGACTTTGGGGAAGTCATTGAACCATAGGGCTCTAACCTAATCAGTGTCTTATTGGTGGATTCATATTTTGATAGCACTATGGGAGTGTTGTAGACACTGTGAGGTTGGGCCTGACATTTGGGATGTGCTCTTGAAAAGCCCATTTGTCCCCAGTCCCGCCATCTGCCTTTTATGGCTACCACGCGGTGAAGGCTTTCCACTGCAGTCATGACTCTCCTCACAGGCTCAGAAACACAGAGCCACGTGACCACGGGCTGAAGCCGTTGATGGTGCAAGCCAAAGGAATCTTGCCTTGTTTCAGTTGTATGTTGTCGTCTCTTTGCTCACAGTAACAGAGAAGCTAACCGAAGCAGCTGCAGCTGCCCAAACACACTGGGTCTTCCCCTCGGAAAGTGGAACAAGCGCAGTATTCACTTAGCGAAATGCAGAGGCACCAAACAGCTACGGGATCCAACTAAGCAAAGTTTAGTGTAACCTTTTTAAAAGTGCAAGTGAAACTTTTAAATCTGTGGTGAGCAGAATATTAAAGAAAGAGGAAGGTTAAAAAGATCCGGGCTTTGTGTGACACCCTATCACTGCTCGTAATTTTCTCCCCAGCCGCATTAGGCTAGCACACAGTCCCTGCCCCTGTCAGTCGCTTGCTTAGTGGCCTTGGAAGAGGCCTTTTGCTCCTTTGCTCCTTTTGTTCTTCATCTGAATATAAAGGTAACAATCTCATGTGTAATTCTCAGAATTAGTGACTATTTTGGTACTTGCCACTCAATGTCATTATCTACCCTGGCATCACCCTGTCTATGGACAGCCCCCCAAAATGCCAGGAGAGTTCGCTTCTCAACCTGCCATTATACAATGCACACACCTCAGTTTCAGGGTAACATTACCTCCTATTTTAGAATTGTTGCTATTTTTCCCAGTGACTATAAACTCACTGGAGCTCAGGTCTGCCTTTGTCTCAACCAGCTTCTGACACACAGTCGATATTGAATAAATATTTACCAAGTTAGCAAACTAGTTAAATGAGACTTAGTCCAAGAATAAACTAATCTACCAAATAGTATCTATCACACGCTAGAGCCGATGCATGTCCACTGGCAGGTTTCACAGATATTTACTCAGCACTAACCAAAATCAAGCCTCGCGTCTGGAGCTGAGGCTAGAGCGGGAATAAAATAAACACAGCCCTGTTCCCTACGGCATTAGCAGTCTCCCAAAGGAGATGGACAATTAAAAGCAATTACAGCAAAGTGGCAAAGGGTGCTGAAGGAGCTGGAAGGAGCTGGCTATGATGGAACATTAAAGGTGAAGCAGATATCCAGGAAAGCTGAGGCTGGGAGAAAATCAAAGCCAGGTGGAAAAGACCTTCTAAGCTTGCTAAGGAGGCTGACTTGTCCCACAGGTGATGAAGGGCCACTGAGTGTGTTTTAGTACAAATGGAAGAAGTTCCAGCCCCACACAGCAAAAAGAATTACCGGTACTAGCAATGGAAGACGGGGACAGGAGTTAACTTAAGGAAGACACCGTCTTTAGGTCTCAGACCAAGCTGCTGGAATCTGGTCTTGCCATCTCAGCTCAGCATTCTCTCTCCTGGAGTCGGTTTTCTTCCTCGGTTACACACAGATGACATACCTGCTCCTGCCGCATAGCTGCTCAGGTCCAAGACCAACAATCCTGTCTCAGGTAGTTCAAGTTGAAGCCCCTGGCCTGGTTTGATTTGATGTCTTGTCTAGTCAAGCACCAGGAGAGTGAAAGTAGGTGACTCATTTGAGTGAGGTTCCATGGAAACCCCCAAATAACCCGGGCTATTGCCAAGGCTATAGGTGGCTCTCCACAAACGACAGTAAGGCCCTATTGCCGAAGACAACACTTACATAGCTCATTGGGCATGGAGAAGTTGAGTTGGTGCCTACTTAGAGCCTTCACCCCTATGGGCTAGTACTCATGGTACTAGAAGGGATTCTGCATGCTACCAAAGGAGAAATGTAAACACCAACCCAGCTACAAACCCTTCACTCTACAAGAGTGACCTGCCTGCAGGATACACTGGGCCAATGGTGGAACAAAGCTTATAGGAGCACCCAACCAATATCTGAGCTAAGGCCTGCTCTGTGAGGTGGAATACACACACAGTGCCTCTGGGGTGGCCAGGAACATGAGACTAGAAAGGAAACCAAATATGACCATTCTACTGAAGGAGCAGAGCAATAAAATGACTCCCAATGACATCTGCTAGACTCATAAATCAGCATCTTGCTCAGCCATCATTAGAGAAGCTTCCCCCTGCAGCAGATGGAAACAAACATAGAGACCCACAGCCAGAAAGTAGGCAGAGTGAGAGACTTGGAAACACAAGACCTAAAAGGAGTACCTCCATCAAATCAGTCTGCTTGGGGCTCAGGGAATTCTGCAGAAGAGAAGGCAGAAGGAGCGTAAGAGCCAGAGGGGAAGGGAGACAGCAAGGAATCTAGGCCTTCTAGACACGGCCGGGGTGGCACACTGCTGAACTCACAGAGACTATGGCAGCACGCACGGGTCTGCGCCAATCGGAGTCTAGAACTGAGAAAAACGGACATGCACCCCCATCCCTAACCCACAAGCCGCCTCCAATTGATAACCACTGCAAATGAAAAACTGGCTTTCTCCAAGGCAGCCTCACTGGAGAAACAAACCACTCTTAAGGGTCGGCCACAAAAACAAACGCAGCGGCATTTCTGGAGGTTGTCTCAATTGTATTATGGCTTCCAGTTTGGGGATTTTATGGGATTTCTATGTGTGTGAATGTGTGTGTCTCTGCATCTGTCTGTTTCTTGGGCTTTTTCTCTCGCTTTTCTTTCCTTGTTTGGTTCTTTGTATATTCCAATTTGTTTTTTGTTTGTCTTATTGTATTTTATTTTATTATGATCCCTGAGATGCTTGTTTGTTTTCTAACAAGAGACAGAAAGAGTATGGATCCAGATAGGAAGGAGGTGGAGAGCAACTGGAAAGAATAGAAGGAAGGGAAAACCGTAATCAGAATATATTACTGTTATAAAAAATGTTTTCAATAAAAGGAAAAAAATGAAATTTGATAACAGTAAAAAAAAAACGGTGCTGGGAACAGAATACTGAACCTGGAGCTGGGGCTATCAGTGGTAGGGTCACTGGCTTAGCATGTGTGAGGGTCTCGGTTCCATTCCCTGCACCACAGATAATGATGATGATGATGATGACAATGATGATCCAACACAGAAAGATTTTTGCAGGAATGACTTTATGATTAGATTTGTAATTTTAGAAAGGCCACAGCACAGTGTGCGGTGATGCTGAGAGCTACTGCGAGCAGGAAGAGAGAGCACTGGGAAGGAGGGTGCTCTTCCAGAGGCCAGATCCAGAGCAACAGAGGTCTGGCGTGGAAGCTGGAGGTGGCAGGGTTGAGATGAGGGCTGTGGCTCACAAGGGTGCACATCCTCTAAACAGTTGAGATGTGCCCAATCCTTCAATGCTAGGATCCTGATACACCTTCAATGCCATCTTCTCCCATTGTTCTGGTGGAGATTCAAAGATGAAGGTACGAAAAAATATTCTAAAATGGTATTTGTTTCCCTATTGAGGAAACTGAGTCCAGAGGACCTAGACCAATGGCTTGATACTTCCTGACAGGCCATTTGTAGAACCCAGGACGTCTGGCTCCTGCCTTGAAGGTTGAGCTTGTCCATTCTCCCCACTGCTTTTTATAAAAACGGACCTCCTGCTGTAGGGCTCTCACTAGGTCCCCTGCCTGGCCAGGGCTCCTGCCTGGACAATTCTATTCTGGTTAAGTTCATTAGTGTCAGCCACTCCAGCCCTTCCATGCCTCAGGTCCATAAGCCCAAGAGGCCTGTCATAATGATGGCTCTTTCAGTGGCCTAACCTCTAACCTGAGCAAGTTCTTGAAGGTAGAAACACACACTCTGAGTGAATTGAACACTCAAGCAAAGTCCCATTAGTCCCTCTTAAATCTTGGGAAGGGCCAGTGTATGTGTTTGTATGTATGTGTGCATGGAGGTTTTGGAGGGCTGTTGCTGTTGTTTTAGAGACAGGTCTCACTATGTGGCTCTGACTGTCCTGGAACTCATTATGTAGACCAGACTAGTCTCAAAGTCACAGAGATTCACCTGCTTCTGCCTCCTGAGTGCTGGGATTAAAGTCATGCACCATTGCACCCAATGCATGGAGTGTTTTGTTTCCAAAGAGCCGGGGTGTTCAAAGCTATATCTCAAGGCAGAATGAAGATCTTCAGTCTTCATTCCCAGCTTCCTTACCTGCAGAACGCTCAAGAACCACGCCAGCTTTCAAAGCAGATGGTTAGCCACTGCATGCAAATGTCCCGTTGACTCTGGCATGTTCTCACGTGTGCTCTCAAGGATTAGTGAGCTCCTAATATTGGGAAAGCAATCCTTTTCCTTAAATACGCAGAGTCAGCTTTTTAAAGTGTCACGTGGAGTGATTATTAGCAGTCTGAGTGCTGTCCACTTGAGGGAAATATTTACTTGCCTGTGAAATGGAACCTGAGTTTGTTTTGTGGGATACATGGCCTCCTGGCAAGCCTGGAGCAATTACCAGCATGATTTAAGGGGACCCAGATGGTGGGAATCTGGGCGAGAGGCGTGGCTGCTGACAGTTATGTGGAGCCTTACACAGCTTCAGGACCTGGGAAGTGCTTGCTCAGATTTGGTTCAATTAGAGGAAAACTCACAAGACCCTCCTACGTGTAGGACGTGGCACAAAGAATACGATCTTGGAAACCAAAGTAAACCTAAATCCCCGTACCTTGAGGCCTCGGTCCCATCTGGAAAAATGAAATATCTACAACTTAAGGGTATCAGGAAGCTTAAATAACATACAAAAATCATACGTAAGTGCATAATATCTACCTCCTAAGGGTGCTGCGAGGCTTTAATAACATACAAATCACCTAGCATAAATCCCAGGGTGAGCTAGGTCTTGAGAAAATGCCAGCTCTTTCTTCCTCTTCTCATCTACAAGTCCCGCCCTCCTGGCTTGGTGAAAGATGCGTTACTACTAGACAGAGCTTGATATGGTAGGACAGATACCCAATTAGTAGGATATCAAGGCTGGACTCAAATCTTAAAGGAGCCTGACCCAATTCACCAGCAGTGGGTGTATGCTGTGTGCCTAATGCCTTCAGATTGAGCATGGTCATCACCATCTTGAGTCAGAACAGCTGTGATCATGTACAGAAGTCCCTTACAGGAAGGGGCCTATCCACACACCCTCATGGAGGGAGCATAGAGGCTCTTGAGGCTCACTGGGCTCATCAGACTCACAGGGTCACAGGGCTCAGGAGCACACAAGCCGCCACGAGAACTGACCAGGTCCCTTCCCTAGCCTCCCCAAGATTAAAAATGAGAAGTTCTTTTGGCACTGAGACAACTCCCTGGGGACTTCCAAGGCTCCTTGCCTACTTGTGTGTATATGCAGGAGTTGAGGAGTTGAGGATGGCCCAACAGTAGATATGCCCTAGCTTGTGCATTTTAAATCAAATATTCCAACTGAGCAGACACACAAAGGCGTCCAAGCTGCACATCCCACTCAAGGAAGATATGTGGTGTGAAGCGAGATCTGTATCTAGTGAGGAACCTAACCAGGGTCTCTTCTGTAATGTAGATGGATGGCTGAGGATCACAGGCCTAGGAGAAGAATCAGCCAAGCTGTTGAACAGCAGGAGGAAGGAAGGAAGGAGTGTTTAAGAAGACAGAGACACACGGGGTGCGTGACAACAGCGCTTTGGCTGAGTAAGGCCCCAAACATCAACGGTTGTCAGCAAACACCAGAAGTTGTACGCACCCTGGAAGAATTCTACAGGTGTTCAAGGGAACATGGCCCCATTGACATCTCCATTTCAGACTTCTGTCTTCTCCAACTACAAGACATACATTTTTGCCATTCAAGCTACCTGATGTGAGGTGCTTTCTCACGGCAGTCTTGGGACATGTATTTGTTTCTTCTCCTCTCTTCTCTTCTTCTCTTCCTGGAATGGGGTTTGGGTTGATAGGAACAGCAAGTTCCTCTGATCTGGGTGGGCTTTTGGTGGGAGTCTCCAAAAGGATATTAGGTATATAAGAGGTGATCTGTCATGAGGCTGGGTTGGTTAATTTTATGGGTCAACTGAATGCATAAGGGATGCCCACAAATCCAGTGAAACTTTATGCCTGGGTGTGTCTGTGTGGATGTTTCTTGGAGAGAACAGCATCAAACCTGCTTGCTGAGAAAAAGATATATGTCCTCATCTAAACGATTAGCAGCTATCAATCTACTGCAGGCTCAAACAGAACAGAAAGGAGGAGGAGATACACGTTTTCTCTCTCGGCTTGAACCGAACCATCCATTCTCTCCTGCCCTCATTCCTGTTATTGGTCTTTGAACTAAGACTGGAACTCCTGTCCCTCTTGGTTCTTAGGTTTTCAGATTTGAGCTGGGATTGTGCCATTGACTCTCACAGTAAACACTAGAAGCTAGTCAGTGGTCCTCAACATGTACATCATGACCCCTCTAGGGTTGCATCTGAGATACTTACATTATGATTCTCACAGTAGCAAAATTACAGTTATGAAGTAGCAATGAAATAATTTTATGATTAGGGATCACCACACCAGGAAGAACTGAATTAAAGGGCTACAGCATTCGGAAGGCTGAGAGCCACTGAGCTAGAAGACCCACGTGCTTGGAGTCAGCAGGCTATAGGGCTTCCTGCTTTCATCTCTACATGAATCAATTACAAATAATAAATATTTCCACTAGGCTGGGCAGATGAGTCAATGGGTAATGTGCCTGCTATACAGGTATGAGAACCTGAGTCCAAACCCCCTCGGTATCCATGCAAGAGGTGGGGGAGCATGGCAGCGTGTGTGTGTGTGTGTGTGTGTGTGTGTGTGTGTGTGTGTGTGTAATTCCAGTGCTGAAAAGCAAAGGCAGGAGGACCCCAGAGTCTCCTTGACCAACCAATCTAGCCCATCAGTGAGCTTCAGGTTCAGCAAGACATGATGAATAGAAATAATGGAAGATACTTGATGTTGACCTCTGGCCTACACACATACACACACACACATGTATATGCATGGAGGCATACACACCACATACACACAAATAAATCTCTTTGCATATATACTCATGTTTGTGCATGTGTCTATAATTGACTCTGTGTCTCTTGAGAACCGTGACTCATCTGGAGGGATTTGAACTTCGTCACACCTGCAGTGTGGAACTACCAGGAGGCTCTTCCCAAGGCCGGCCTGTGTACTCCTGATCCTGCCTGTTTCTCTGGAACCAAGAAGGTTCCCTTACATTAAGGACCCAGAGAGATGAGAGTTGACTCCTCCTTTGCCATTCAACAGCCAGCATTGCAAACTTCTAGAAAATAGAGGAGCCCCAGGGAAATCTAATAACAGCCCTACTTAAGAGCACACGACAATTATTACCTCCAACTGTGAGGGAGGCTGAGTAATTAAAAAGGGCTCTTTATTTTGATTAAAAAGATTACTTTTAGTGTTTCTGAATCTTTAGTGAAAGCCTAGAACTCTATTTTTAGACTCAAAACAAGATATGTGGCCAGGGGCAGGGGTATAATTTAAAACATGGGATGAGTATTAGTACCCTGAAAAATGAGCACATGCCCCCGGTGGCCCCCGAGTTGAGCCATCCCCACCCAATGGCCTTCAGGATACACAGGACCACGGCAGCCCCCACCCTGCTGCCTGGATTAATAGGAGACCCAAATTAATTGGTTTTAATCACTATAAATTTCCTTCCCAATAAAATTTCCAGAATTTCCAATCATGCTGATTTATATGTGTAATTAGAAATCCATTCGCAGATGTCACACTGCTAGGCGGTGTGTAGTGTAAGCCCTAGCTCAGCTCCAGCTGAAGGCCGGAGCAGTGGAAAAGGATGCCCAAGACTTCGGCAGGAAGCAGGGACAGGGACCGCCCCCTATGTGACCCCTGTCCTTACCCAGGGTCACATAGAAGCTGCTAGCCAGGGATGAAATATGAATTTTGCTACCTTTAATCTCCAGTTCCTCCTCTGCCGCAGAGACCCAAAATCCTAGCTAGGTGGAGGTCAAAGTCAGGCCTGGTTAAGATAAATTCACCACTCCTCCCAGCTTCCCTTCCACCCAAAGGCACCCTGAACATAACTGTAGGAGGCTGGGACAGTGAGAAGGACATGGGCCTGCCAGTTTCCCACTCCCAGAAGGCAGATCAGCCACTCCGTTATTGCCCACACTCTTGGTTAGCTAAGTCCTGGCTGCCACATTCATGCTGGCTGCACTTGTGCTCCTGTTTTCTCTCTCTCTCTCTCTCTCTCTCTCTCTCTCTCTCTCTCTCTCTCTCTCTCTCTCTCTCTCTCCTGCCCTGGTGCCATATTCACTCTGCAAATAGCCAAGTATCACAATGAGAATCAGTAGCAGAAAGAAAGAAAAAAGAAATTAAAAAGAAATTAAGACAAGGACAGCTGCAGTGACAGAGAGGCAGGCAGGGAAGTCTGTCAGTGAACAAGATGGAAGAACTTTGGGCCAGTAGAGAAAAGAGTCTAAATCCCCTACATGGGGACAGAGGACTATCAGTTAGCATAAGTCATGTGGCCATCAGGTCTCTGGAAACAGTAAGAAAAACAGGTAGATACTGAAATCTCCATTCAGGCAGCAAAGGTGGGTGCCATGTAGGAGATTGGGGGTACATGGGAAGAAGCCAAAGTTAGGGACACAAGGAAGAGGAAGTCTCTGGTGGGTACCAGCCACATGCAAGAGCAAAGCTCCACTCTGAGCCAAGAGCTCTCTGAACTGCTTTCCAAGCCTCTGGTCTTGGACCTCACTTAATGGACCAGAAAAGATACAGCCAGGGCAGCTACCCTGAGCCCTCGGGTGCTGAGTGAGAGTTTTACCTTCACCTGTCTTTGCAATTCATGCCACCACCTTCCATCACCTCGGGATCTTTCCACAGTGAGCATCATGGGGGTCACTTCTCAAGGTCACACCACTAGCAGAGGGGCCGGGTGTGGGGTGGGGGATAGGAGCATTAGCTAAGGGTCTACCATGTCTGGGTGCTCTGTGTGGAGCACCTTCCCTGCATTCCTAAAGGACAAAAATATGGCTTTGAATAAATTATGCTTGAAATTGCTTGTCCATGGCCACATAAGTCTTACTCACTGGAGTTTGCTTATGGGTTTAATATGAACTTAGGGACCAGGAGAAAAGGCAGTGAAGGGTTGGATTTTGAGGGTACAGCTAGAGAAGCCCTCAAGGGGAGAAGACAGGCATGTGTTGAAGGAGAACCTGGAGGGCAATCAACCCCAGGAAGGCAGAGCAAGCTTGTGGGCTTGATAAGAGGATGCCAAGCAGGTTTTTTTTTTTTTTAATGTATTAGCCACTCAACTTTTTTTAAAAGTTAAAAGCAGAAGCTGGGGATTTGAGGGAGGTAGGAGAGGGAGAGGAAGAGGGGGCAAAAAAGTGAGTGAAGATAAATTAGATACACGAATAACAGCGTCACAAAGAAACCCATCGATTTGTACAGTTGACATATGCTAATAAAAGAAAAATCCCTTTCTTTTCTCACAGGTTTTTAAATCCCCTGAGGCACAAGGGACAAGAGTCAGCTGGAGGGAAACCAGGGGAATGGCCTCACGGCAGAAGTCTATCCGGAAACAGGTTCTTCGGATCCCTGAGCCTGGCTTTCTGCACTGGACACAGGCCTGTCATCCCTGGTGTGTCCACCACTGCAGGTGGATGCACATGGAAATGCGGTTACACCACGCTCCAAACCGGCAACACTCATTCATGGGCGCATGTGGGAGCTTTATTGTCATTTCCTCTACAAGGTGGACAACCTGTTGACCAATGGGAAGAGAACGTGGGTGCCACTAAAGTCAGACCTCATCTCTTACCTGCACTAAACCCATCCAGCTTCTCCACTGAACAGTAGTTCTGTAATAAGCTTCCCGGGAAACAAAGATGGGCACGGAGGGAATTAGTCTCAATGGTAACCCTTTCTCACAAGTGGTCGGTCCGCTTGCCCGCTCAGCCCACCTCCTTCCAAGAGAGATCATCTTTGCTGCAGCCTGATCTTTTAATGGCCTGAAAGCTGTTGCCTCGGTCTAAAACACACCCGTGGCCCCAAGTGGGGGATAGGTGGGGAGGTCTTAATGGGGATTAGTGTCTGCCAGGCAGTGCCAGCCCGAGGTCCTAAGAGGAGATTTTAGAGGTTGGGCAATGTTTAAGGGCTTAAATGTTTGATAATGCAGCTCTGCTGTGTCTACGCATGGCGGGGCCTCAACAGCAGCGTACTAGCCGATGCTGCAAGATTTGATTTGAGTAGTTTAAAAATATCCAAGTAGTCTGTAGGCTAATGGCAGACTCATTAGGATATCAATAATCGTTGGGCATTCTGAAACCCTTTTAATGCTCTGGGACAGTGAGCAGCAGGGCAAGGGAGGGAAGGAGGTCATCGGGGAGCTTGTGGGGTCAGTTAAACAAGTGAAGAGAATGAATGAACCCAGCGGCTGCCAAGGCCCAGTTTGTTATCTGCTACTACCCACAGCCTGGCTCGGGCAGGAGCCTTCTTGTAACTGGTTGGGGGGAAGGGAAGTTTTAATGAAACGTCTGCCTCCACTAACTGGCCCCTTAGAGCAGCTGAACTTGGTGCTGCCCCAAACTCACTCTGGCCAATCCATTCCTCCCAGCCCGCCCCAGGCATCATCTCCTCTACCCTGGCCCACCACCTTCCCGGGAGTCGTTGCCTCCAAACAGATGATTTCCCATCGTCTTTCAAGTTCTGAGCTCTACCCAAGCTTCCTCCCACTCCCCAGGCCACAAGGCCCTCCCGTCCGTGGCCCTCAGAGCACACCACTTTGTGCTATCAGCAAGGTCTCCTGTCACATTCAGCGAGCTTGAGATTGAGTGGTCAATCTCCCCATCCTTGCTTTGACCACAGATCCTGTGAGTGCTGGGCGGAGCTCTAGGCCTTTGCCCATGTACACAAGAGCCCATCCATGGGTCTTTAGGATTATAGACCACAACTTAAGGCACTTTTAGAAGCGCTCACTGTGTACAAGGGCCCCAGTCCTACTAAGGAGCCAAGCCTGCTAGGGGTCCAATCTGCGTTCGCTGTAGCCGTTGCTTTACTGTCAAAAACTCACCAAAAAGCTAATAAAGTAACAGAGAGTGGAAGTAGGAATCAGAATGTTTCCTGGCCTCTGCAGGGACCCCAAGAAAAGGCACAGACTAGGGACCATGCTGTTTGTGTTAAGTATGACCAATCCAAGACACCTGGGAGGAAATTGGATAACCAGACCTATGTTGGAGATACCAATTTGAGGGTCAAAAGCACTTGGTGTGAGCTGACAAGTGGGAGTGACTGGGGTCCCCTGGGAGAGTATATAGGAGGAGAGGAGCAAGGAATTAAATGTGGAGTGTTCCCCCCAACAGTTTAAGAGCGCCTAGGAGAAGCAAGGATCCCCAGATTTCAAGGAAAGGCAAGACAAAATAAGGTGGCAGGCGCCAGGGTGGAGTCACATGTAGACAGCAGCAGAGAACAAAATATCACGTCAATGTAAAATGGTGGCAGAGGCATTTTCCAGCGCTCACTAATGGGACAGAGACTGTCTGTTTAGAGAGGGCTGAGAGCTTAGGGGCCATACTGGAGCCTCAGCAGAGGCTGCTGAAGGAGCACTTTAAGAAGGTCAGGCTGGTTACCAGAGAGACAGTACCTGCATGGGGTCTGAACATGGGGATCCAGAGTAGAGCGAATTCAAAGAGCTACACCTATGCCCTCTTCGCCCGGGGCCTTCTCCAGGCCTCTCCACTTAATGAATGTCATCCAAATATTTAAGGAGTACCTGTCTGAAGGAACACCAAACCAGCCCTGCGAGGCAGAAGAGGGAGCTGGGGCTGATGGTGTCTAATGAAGCAGAGAGGTCTCCTAAATTGGAACTAGAGAAGCTCAGTAGCTCGAGGGAAGGCTGGAATGCTACCGGAGAACTGAGCCATGCTTGGGAGAAGGCACGGTGCACAGGAGGAGAGCCAGTGGGGGTGGGGAGTGGGGGAGCAAGAACTGCTGAACCTGGAGGGCAGCTCGCAGATTGGACAAGATTCAGGCATCAAGCTAAGTAGTGGGCATGGAATGGAAAATCTAACGACAAGGAGAAGTTGGAAGGACAAATGGAGGGGGCTAAAGAGCAAGTGAGGATACAGCAGAGTCTGATATGAACATATCCAGGAATGCCTCTATTTTTTAGGAGAAACAGGCCTGAGTAATAAGGTGCAGATCTTTGGGCAGCTGTTGCTGGTCACCCTTTAGGGTTCAGCTTCCACTTAGCCACTCAATATTTACCTGTACGTTCACTCAGCACAATCTTTCTCAGCCTTCCAGTGTGAGCCATGGCAGGCAAGGGTCCACAGGGTATCTTGTGTGTCACTCCATCTACTCCTCACCGTGGCCTCGAAAGGTAGGTTTCCTTACGTACAAATTTCCAATGGAGAAGCTAAAACATGGGGCTGAGAATGGCTCAGCATTAAGATCTTTCAGAGGACCAGGGATCATTTTCAGCACACGGTGATTCTCAACCATGTTCATAACTGCAATTCTTCTCGTCTCCGTGAACCCCAAGAGCAATTCCTGATGCAAATACATGCATGCAGACAAAATACACTCATACACATAAAATAAAATACATCCAAAAAAACTTTAAAAGACATGAAAGCATAGAAGATTTGAGTTCCTTGCCTAGCATTGCATAGAATTTCAGGGACAGAGCAAAGACACAGACTCAGTTTGTGTGACTCAAACTGTGCTTTCCGACCATCTTTCTAGAAAAGGCATGTCAGCCAGGTCCTGAGTTCCAGCAGGTCTCTGCCGTTTCCTTAGTGGGATTACTCAAAATGTTTTGTCTTGTCCCTCACTTCTATTTTATGAGGACGAAGGTGTTTTACATGATCCCTGTCATTCTTAAGAAAGGACTCCAGAAAATCCAAGTGCCTACAGAGCCTGGCCATCTGTCCCTCTCAAGCAGACAAAGGTAGGGGCAGCTAACTGCCTCTAAAGGTATTCCTTCAGTCTGTAGGGTAAAGGTCACTTCCTTCTTCCCAGCTCACACACACACACACACACACACACACACGCACATATACACATGTATACACATGTGTGTGCACACACACGGACACAAACATCTCTGCCCAGGTCCCACTGAAGAGAAACTAATAAGGCTGACAATTTATGATTCCCCCACCTCAGATGACAGAAGGCAATTTGAAGAGTCAATAAAAGATGTGCTGTACCAAGGGTATTTTATGTCTCCTCAAACATAAAACTCCTTGACCATGTGAGCAATGAGACACAGACTGGGCTCATGGACAGGGAATGGAACCCCTGAGTATGGTGGTTATTGGGGCAGACTGGGCATGGGAAACATTTGCGAGCCCACACAAAACAAATAGACCCTCTAAATACGATTTCAGGAGTCTCTGGGATCCCTCCTCTCGTATACCCTTGAACCAAAGCACCCCCATCCTACCGTGGGATGCTTAAAATCCATTTCCCATGGCCCAGCTTTGCACCTCCCTGAGGCCTATGGCCTAGTACTGAAACTAGCTACTTCTTGGTTTAATACTCAGTACAGCTACTGGTTCTGTGGCTTTCAGCAAACCTCACATCTGACCACACGTCTGTTTTCTCTTCTCATAAAGCAAGGATAGTGATGCCTGCATCTTGGAGGATGCTGGCACCCAGAAAATGCTCGGGCCCCTGAGAAGGCAGCCAGAGGCCACAGGCCCAGTTCACTGCCACTACAATGAGCAAGTAAGTGTTAGAGATGAGAAAGAGAAGTGGGGTGTTTGGGTCCTGTAAAGAGAGGTTCAGCTGGAGACATGATGGTGGTGCGGAACCACTTGATATGAGAAGGACTGAGCTGCCACCCAAGGCTATAGTGATCTAAGCTGAGGCCATGTCTGGGTCCGTGGCCCTACCACAGCAGAGTGTCAATGTCAGTGGCTTATGTTACCACCAAAGGTGGCAAGAAAGCAGTTAGGGTAAATCCAGCATGCTGAATGCAGCCCCTCAGTCATTGTCCCTGCTGGCCACACAGCCTGACCCAGTGGGACATTTCCTGCGCCTCTTCTAACCCACCTATGGAACAAGGCAGGTAGGTACCCATAACAACCTCAGCACCTGCCTGCCCAGAGCCTGCAAGGTCTGGAACAATGGAAACCATGAGGCAGTAGGCAAGGAGCCGGTGCCCTTCCTTGGCTCTCCCTGCCTATATCTAACACACCGTCCCCTGCATTGATTTTGTAATCACTGATACCCTGGCTCCTTCTCATCCCACCTACATGAGCTGGAGCCAGGAGACATGGGCAGCTGCTCCATCAGGCATTGGGTACAGACATTATTAGCAAGCCTTGTGGCTCCCTGGGGACCACTAATGTACCTGTTCTTTCTGGAAGCCAGTTACCTTGCTTTCTGACTTTCACCTTGGTGCTCTTTGCCAGAGAATGGACTCCCTGAAATATTGGCCACTTCAGCTCTCTTGCCTCCCATCTCACAAAGCCTACGACCTCCCTACATCCATCTGGCTGCCCTACCTGTGTTACCCACGGTGGATCAGAGTCAGCGGTGCGCTGGTGACTTCAGCAGTCAGCAATCTGGTAACAACAACCCTGACTCCATGTTTACCGACTGCAGTGGTGTAAATGCTTTCTCTCTAGGTGCCTTCATATTCCCAGTGGAGAGAGGATACGCATAAGAGCAGCTGTAAGACACCAGCCACCAGGACGGTGCCAGACTGCATGCCCACAGTGTGTCTCCACCCCCCTAGAACTGTTCCCTCTACCTCAGTATCACCCCTACCTGGAAGAGGCCTCTCCTAAGCCAGGGCCAGGGTGGGATGTGAAGGCGTGGCTTTAGAACAAATAGATCCAGGGGGAAGACTCCAGCTCTTCCATCAAGTAAGGTATATAGATTAGCTCAAGACAGCTGACTTTGTCAGTCTCATGATAAGGAAAATCAGACTAACATCCCTTTTGTCAGAGATTTACAAGGATTACCTACCAGCAGCAGGGCACGAGACCCTAGTGGCAAGCATGTAAAACCTGAGACTTCCCCAAGTGGTTCCTAAGAGGGCCCCAACATGCACATTCTCCATGGCATATTGGAGCCTTGTATGCCTCTTGGGAATTGGACAGTTGCTTATCTTAATGGTTTCTGTGCCCAATATCAATATAGAATGACCCTATCTATGGCATGATTATCCTACACTCTGTGACTTCAAGACACTAAGATCTCCTGTCCCAGATAATGCACTGTTTGCTTCTGCCGGATGACACCTGGAATCCCACCATGTTCTGACTCTGTTTAATGGGCCAACAGCTCAGAGTAGGGGGACTGAGCTCACCTGGTGACATCCAAAGAGGACCCAGAGAATGGGGACGACATGCAGAGAAAGGTGAGGCTAGAGAAAGTGGAGCCTCTAGGCAGTGTAGCGTGTCCCAGTTTTGCTCAGACATCCCCAGCCCGGGGGGAAGGGGGTGGCAATAGCTTTTGGTGCCTTCGTTATTTTGGGGAGTACTCTGTCTGGAGCAGAAGAAAGCAAAGTCTTAGGAGAGGGTACCGTGTGCTGCTGGGAGCCAGTCTAGGCAGCTCAGGCTGTGCAGAGCTGTAGAGGGCTAAGGATACTAAGGGCTTGTTTGTGTGCCTATGGATGCACTAGCCCTTCCAGATCTTTCCTAAGAGCTTCAGTGGAGAGGCAGGAAAGGGAAGTGACTGCAGTGACTGTCACCTGTCAGCTTGATTGGTCAACCCCCATCCCCGCTCAGCACTGGGACAGACAGAGCTGGGGAAGGAATAAGGACAGAAGCCATGGGGGAAAAAAAATACAAAAGAGAGATGGAGAGAGCCCAGGATGAGAAGGGGGATGACACAGAGAAGGAGGAAAAGGAATATGAAGACTGGGAAAAGAGAAAGTGGGGGGCTGAGGAAAAGGGAGAACAACAGAAAAAATAAAATAGAACAAAGAGAGGAAATTGGGGGGAAGAAGAGCCAGAAGGGGAGGAGTGAAGGGGAGCAGGAGCGTGTGAGCCAGCTGGGCAGGGAGGAGTGAGAGCTGGGGAGGAACGGCTAGCTCTGGTGCCTGCCTGCCCACCCAGGAGGGAATCGGGAGGACGGGAAGAGAGACCTTGAGAGTCTTACATCTTGATCAAGGCATGACTGATAGCATTCTGGCCGACCATCTTTCAGGCCCCTTGTTTGATGACAAAGCTCATCCCCCATCCTCCATCCATTACTGACTCTCCCTCCCTGAGGCAAGAGCATCAATAATGCTCCCTCTTCTCGATGATGCTGAGCTGAGCGACGGCAGGCCGGCCAGCACTGGTGGGCATCCCAAACACCATTACTGGGCTCCCATCCTTCACCCCACCTGCTGGGTGGCTGACCGCCCTCCCAGTGAAGTGAGCTGTGCTCTGTAGCGGCTCCACCCCGCAGCAGCTCTACCAGGCCTGCAGACAGTCGGGGTCTCTGCAGATGATCTCTGACAACTTGGTGCCGGGCCTTGGATGTTAAAAATGATTGTTTAGTTTTGTTTTGCTTTAATTAAGAGAGAGCCCAAACTTCCCCATTCTGGTTGGCGCTTCCAAGAGACCTAACAGTTTGAATTTGAATACAAACATCTTCAAACATCTGTTGCCATAATTTGGTTGGATTAACTGTCTAGTTTGCTGGGCCATCTGCTGTTCTCCCCAAACCCTACCATTACTTCTTCCCCTGGCCACACCTGGGGTTCACCCTGGCTGTTCTCTGTAGGCGGAAAAAGTGAGCTAAGAGATAATCCCTAGTCAAAGTCACGGGTCATCTTCCAGAGAACCAGACCATGCATGATCCAGGAATTCCAGACGTCAACAACAGCTCTGAGGAGAGACGAGGATGAGTGGACATCTGCTAGGTCACCCCTTTGACCTGCAGGTTCGTAAGGAAGTGTTTCCTCTTCAGTTAATGGAGCCTTCCTCTCCCAGAACAAGGTTGCCTTGCAAGAATGCGGGAATGATGCCTATAGTTCCAGACGCATTCTTGTGTATGTGGCATCCCTAGAGTTGTGCTGGAGACCACATGAGCCTTATTTTCAGGCCCTGCAGGACCATCTGCCCTTTGCAGATACCTGGATTATAGGACAAGGGCTTAAGACAGGAAGGGCCAGGAAAATCCAGACTTCTCTTGTCCTCCTTGTTCAGCCGATGTAAAAGAATCTCCACCCAAGAGATCCCAAGATCACCCAAGAGAGAGCATCCTACATCCTGCCCAGACATACCCATCCTGCCATCATCTAAACTCAGGCTCTTGGGATCCTGTGTACCTTTGGTGTGAAGACTGCCTTCCAAACATGACTCCGTGGGTCTACAGGGGGAGCCCCAGTCACCCGTTGTTCAAACAGGACTCCCATGTTTGAGATGAGGAGTCATGGGGTCTACTTCTGGCAGCATGAGGACTTAGGACATGTGATCCCAGGGAACCCATTCTCAGGCCGCATGACAGCAAGGTAAGACATAAAACACACAGAATGGAGCAGATGCTGTAGCTTTGCATTGCCTCCTCCCATCCCCATCTGTCCCTTCATATGGCCCCGCCTCCTTGCTGTCCCCTACTCAGTGCCTGTCCTTTGGCGTGTGCCATTTTTTTTTTTTTACTCTGTGTAGCTCATTCTATCTCATGCTCATCTTCTAACATCAGGACGCCCCCAAGAAACCATCCTCCTGCCTCATACTCCATGACATTTATTGCCATTTACTTTCTTGATCCCTTAACTACCCGCTGTTGCCTGCACACACATGGCCACACATTGTTTGTGGTTGTGCACAGTTGAGAGAATAAACGATTGACTGAACCAGCAAATCTACCCAGTCAATCTGGCATCGGCATTATAGCTAAGGTCCTAGCGACTGTGCAAAACCCTAGTGCATATTCAACACGCAGACAAAAGGCTTACAACCCTTTAACATCTGTCACTGATTTGAGGGTCCAGAAGAGCTGGCGGGTGCTGCTGGAAACGCTTTCATTTCTCTGGTGGGCTGCGAACAAAGTCGCCAGCTAATAGAAACCTGTTTCTAATTGCCTGACGTAGAATAGATACACCTCCAGCCAGCTGAGACCGCCAACTCGCATTCACGGCCCGGCTTCCTGGCTTACACCTAAGCCTTTCAGGTTTTATTGGAGGCTTGTTCATTTCATTTCCTTTTATGTGAGGAATAAAGTGGTCCCTGGGTGCTGGGAGGGACATTCACCGTCACTTTTTACTCGTCGGAGGGTGGCTGCCGAGAATGCCAAGCCCAGCATCAGGTGTGCGGGTTCAGATCAGCAAGGGGAGAGAAGGCAGGGGTCGCTTTCCTCCATGTCATCCAGGAACACTAGAAGGGATTGACAGAGCCCTTGCTGCCTGTTGGTCACACAGGTAGACCCCAGAGCACAGCATCCTCCAGCCTATCCAAGCTGTATCCAGTACCTCAGCAGAGTGGACAACCAAGAAATATAGTCATAAGCCAGCATGCTCCAGCAGTCCACTGGCCCTGGAGTCCTATCACCACCACCGCCACACCACTCTGCTGCCAGAATGCCCCCTGGACTGGAGCCACCAGCAGTGGCTAGGAACCCACAGCTCTGCTCAAGCAAGGGCCCATGCTCTGGCTGTGATGGGCCTCAGCCTCAGAGGGGCCCGAGAGTGACAGATATCTCCTCCAGCTAGGGCAGCAGGAAGGGGTGGGGCTCCTTATCTGTCCGCTGTAAACTCCCACCCCTGCTAGATTAGGCCAGGCTTGGCTTGAGACAGCCAGGCCCAGATTTTATCTCCTAAACCATACCCCAAACCCTACCCCTGAGCCAACTTCCTACCATGGGCTAATTGTTCTTTCCAAAAACTAAAAGTGGAGAACTGCTTCTGATGGGAAACTTCATCCATATCCAAGCCTGAGACGTGACCATCCAAACACGGTAGCTGTTAGGAAATGGCTGTCAGAGCCAGCCAGGCGCCCATAACCTCCCACCCCCAGGACAAGGTCTTGTAAGTTTCCTCCTGCTGACAGTAGGGACGTCATTTAATCGTGACACCACAGATGTGAGCCTTTGCGCTCGGCTGTGTTCGGCTTCCACGGCCCCAGAAGTCCACAGTTGACTTCCTGTGACGCAGCTAAATGACCGAGAGCAGATCCGCATCTCAGAAGCCAGCCCTTCATATTACCACATCTTCTGCACCGGGCCTCCAATCGCCTTGTTGGCAGGAAGACTGTAGGTGCTCTTCAGGCCTTCCTGCTCTAGACTGACATTTGTAGAAGCTAAAAACCTGGACTGTGCAGATGGCACTCACTGAATACCAAGGTCAGGTTTCCATAGAGGGCATGTGAAAAACTGAGTGTACCTACAAGAAACTCCCAAAATAAAAATATCAACAGAGTAGTTTGCTAGAGGACAATGTAGAATGGAACCTTGATCAAGGTCAGTGTCACTTTCTATCCAGAGCAGAAGCATTTCTCCCCCTCGCTGTGGGTAGAGATTTCAGAAGTAATATTAACCCGTCATCCACCTGCTTAACATTGACCCCATCATCTACCTGCTTAACATCATTGACTCTGTCATCTACCTGCTTAAAATGCCCTACTGGTGGGCTGGGGGTGTAGCACAGAGATAGAACACTTGCCTAGACTGAACTCTGGGTTTAGTCCCTCTCACAAGAAAAGAAATGAAGAAAAAAAAAAAAAAAAGCACCCTGACTGGTTGCCTAGGGGTGGGGGTAGGGAGTGTCACTCCTGCTTGGACCCACCCTTGGTGCCTGCCTGTTCTTTGATGACACCTCCTTCACTTAGAAATTGAAGTTCTGATACCTATTCCATTTAGCAATAGAGAAGGATAGCCCTTTGCTGCTTCCTGCTTAACCTACTGACTTCTTCCTCTCCATCACCCTGTAGCGTGGCCGTCATTACTCCTTTGATTTCCAGGGTAAGGTCTGCCTTCCAGAGGCTAGCGAGCCGCAGGAAGAAAAGTCTCTGTCTCCTGTCACACTAGTGCAGGTCTGCTACAAGACAGGGGCTCAAAGTCTGCTCGTTATGTAAGTGACCCCAAGAATGCTTCGCTGAAGTCAAAGTTCAGAACTGTGACTGATAAACCTCGCAGGAGGGGATGTGTGCTATGCATTAGAAAAGGTTCCATCTTCCCCAGTCTACGGCTGTGCACATTCTAGCCCCTCCCCTTTGACAAATGCATAACACACCCTGATCCCACTGAGCTCAGAATATCAACCAAGCCCATTTGTCATGAAAAGTGGTGGTCTCTGTCTGGTCGGCATACCACAGGACCCAGGGGCAGATGCAGATGACAGCCTAGGGCTGCTACCACACATCTGGACCTAATTACCCAGGAGCATTAGCGCCCCACGTGGGTATACTTCAGGTAGGAGGAAGACGTTAGGGCCCAGGGGAGCTCATCTGTCGCAGGTTCCCCCGACGCAGCTGGGTTATTTGTCTCGGCCTCCACCTGCCTGGTGTCAAGTATGAAACTGCCTTGGTCCAGAAATGCAAGTACTTAACCAAAGAGTGGTCAGGGGACAGAGACTGTCTAGCTGTGCTGGGAATGGATGAGCATGGAGATCCTAACTTCCATATAATTTTATTAGTGTATACCCATCGTAGTCCATGGGTTTTATAGAGGCATTTTTATGTATGCTATCATCATTTGTACTATTTGTACATTTGGGGGTTGTTGAGACATCATGCTGTGTACCCCAGGTTGACCTGGAGACTCAGGATTCTCCTGCCTCTGCCTACCAAGCGCTGGGGTAACAGATGGGCACCACCATACCTGGATTTCAACTAGCTTCCTTTCTTTTCTTTCTTTTCTGCATGTGCATGTTCATTTGTGTGAGGGCACCTGTGCACGTGTACATGTATGTATGGTAGGCAGTAGGCAACATTGGGCATCATCCTTCTGGTGTCATTCACCTGTTCTGTTTGGAGATTATTTTTATTTGATGTGTTCCAGTGTTTGCCTGTATGTGTGTGTATTACCTGTACGCACAGTGCCCAAGGAGGCCAGAAGAGGGCGTCAGATCCCCTAGAACTGGAGTTGCAGAAAGTTTGTAACTTGACACGTGGGTGCTGGGAACCCAAACCTGGATCCTCCATAAGAATAGAAAGTGCTTTTAACTGTAAAACCGTCTCTCCAAGCTCCAATTGACCATTTTTGTTGTTGATTCAGAGCCTCTCACTAACTGGAAACTTACTTAGTAGGCTAGACAGCCTGGCCAGTGAACCCCAGGGACCTGCCTTCCTCTGCTTGCCCCCCATGGGATTACAAATGCATGTCACAATGCCTGCCACTTTTCAGGTGGGTTCTGGAGACCATGATCAGGTTTCTCAGGCTTGCAAGCAAGCACATTACTGACTAAGCTAGCTTCCTTAACCTGCAGCTGGTTCTAACAGGCTTTTACTTACTTTCTTACTGCATCCAGATGCCTCTCTTTGACCTTCAGCAGGGCTCCTCAGATGTCCTGTGGAACTATCATCCACTCCTCTCCACTGTCTGCTGTAGATTGAGAGGGACTTTATCCCACCCAAGGAAACACAGGCCTTAACTTTCACTAACTCCCACTAGAATGAAATGAATTACACTTATGCCCTGGCAGTGCTGAAGCCTACATGGGCAGCCTGTATATGGTGGTTCTGTTGAACTTGTCCATATTGGGTTTCATGGTCTAAGTTGATGAGGAAGACTGACCATGTTTCTTCCTCAAGAGGGCGCCAGATCTCTTTACAGATAGCTGTGAGCCATCATGTGGTTCCTGGGAATTGAACTCAGGACCTCTGGAAGAGCAGACAGTACTCTTAAGCACTGAGCTAGAAGCTCCTTCAAATCCTGGGGGCACTGTTGTCTCCTCATTTGTCTTCTGTGTCCTTGTCACTTAACATTTTTCCATCTTCCCAATATCATCACAGTAGACATTCCAAGGGAGCAGACATAGACCATTTTATTGGAAAAAAAATGTTTCATTGAACAAAGTCTACAACTTGCATCCTGCTAACATCTTTCTTTCTAACGACCACACTGGCAACAATTGCCTTTATCAAATCTATCTCACTATAACTTGGCTCTGAATGGTCACTTCACCTGTTAGTATGAGTAAGCAGGGGTCCCTGTGACCTCTCCTCCGTAAACTCTGACCCTACCTACCAAATACTTGTGCTTTAAAAACATGAAGCATTCCTTAGCCCTCTTAAGCTCTCAAAGGGCAAAGGCTCTGACACCTTGCCACACATTCCCAGCCTCCTGAACTGCCATCGAGAAGTCTGTCCCCAAAGGTCATCTAGTCTGTGGTATTTTGTCACAGCGTGCCTTTGGACCCTGTCCCAGGGCCATGCTCTTCCTAACGTGCTTCCTGGATTGTATCTATCTTGACTTGAATCATCACTGAGCTGCTGCTTCAGGCAACACACAGGGCCAAGGCCTGGAAAGGCAGGTAGCTGAGGTCAGCGTCAGACAACAATCCTCACGGAGAACTCAGGCAGGCCTGGAGGACACGTGTGAAATGGATCTGATACACAGCAACCAGCAGCCAGGCCCTAAGAGGGATGCAAGGTTGGCTAGGAGAATTCAGAGGATGGGGAAGTCTTTCTGAGGGGAGAGAGAAGACAGGGCAAGGCCTGACAGGGTGAAGCCAAGCATGCCGAGCGAAACTGACTATGTGGGAACTGGGGAAACACCAGCAGTGTCCATAGCCACCGCAGGCAGACACAACAAGCAACCGGACTGAGCCTGGATCCTGGAGCTCTCACGCGACAGGCTAATGATTAGGGCTCAGCGCTATAAGCTGAATAAGGAGGCAATGCAAACCTTGGTTTGGGTTGACACTCTCTAAATGGGATGCTTAGAGTATTGACCAAGCAGGGGCTTGGTGCCAAAAGAGCCAATAAGAATCACCACACTTGTTCATCAGAGACAGACTCCACTTTTCCTGAGGGCAACCCCCAAATGTCTGTCTCCAGGCCAGGATTGCCAGAGTCTGAGGAAGCAAGCAGGGCCCACTTCCATCCATCTAAGACTCTTCTGAAGGTCAGTCAAAGAGAGGAGAAAGAATCTGCATTACCTTGGAAATAGTTCCAGAGACAAAGATGCACCTCTCCAATCTTTGTTGTCCGGTATATGGCTCCAGAGGAGAGGTAGGTGGGCTTAGGAGAATATTTCCCTTCCCAATGCCAGGACAAACCTGGGCAGCCCAGGGACCTTGTCATTTGGCTCCACACAAATTCAGCACTGGTGTTTAACATTTTTTTTCTTTAAAAAAAAATCCTCCCTGTTATTTAAATGGTTTTAAACATGAAACTAGGCCAGGAAAAGGGGGTAGCATTGTTTTAATAATTAGCAATTATGATCGCTGCAATATTAATTGCATATTTCCATAGCAAACACTTCCCCAGAGGGCCAAGGGTGGTTAGAGACTGACAGAGCCTAAAACTGGAATTCCTGAGAACAGAAAAAGGAGAGAAAAGCAACTTCTTCCATTTAAGCAAATTACCACGGGGACTGCAGGCTCCTCTAATTAGCCCGGCTCACCGCGGCAGAGAGGCGCTACTGCGCAGGCGCGCTCAGCGTGCGGGCCTGCTGAATAACCTTTCCGTCCCACCTCTTCCATCTTGTCGTTTGAACAAGGGAGCAACTTCTTCCCAAGGATGGTAGGGCTGAGCAGGGAGCCTGCCCCCTACCACTCTGCTCCCTGGCCCCCGGACTGGGGCCCAGAGTTCACTCCTAGGTTCATTTCGGCGGATAGTGGCCACCGCGGGAGAAGGGCAAAATGGGACAGGACCTTAGGCAATTCAGTATGGCAACACTCGTGGGAGGACGGGGCAGGAGAGGCCACCAAATCTGTCTTCCAAATTCTGTGACACACATATTTCGGGGTTCAGGCCGAAATGAGGCATCCAAAAAGCAGGAGGGGAATAGAGGGGGGTAATGGAGAGAAGAAAGGGGCAAGAAAAGAGAGAAAGAAGGAGGGAGGGGGGGAGGGGGGGGGGGGGGGGGGAGGGAGGGAGGGAGGGAGGGAGGGAGGGAGATGGCAAATGGAGGAAGAAAAAGCACTGAGAATACAGTGGTGCCGTTGAAAGCAACACCCCCTCTGCCTTCCTGGATATGAGTTCCCCTGAGACTGCTGAGCCCTCACCAAAGAAGGACCTCAAAAGCACTGGGCATTCCTACTGCACCCCACCTTACAGCCTGGTAGTGCAGCCCACACCAGCATCCACCCGTGAAGCTGAAGAAGCAGGAAAGACGAAGGGGGGGGGGGCAGAGCCCATCAGTCTTTCCCGGAGTCGCTCCCTGCTGGGGGAGCTCAGAACCCTGTGCTGGCAGATTCTACACAGTCACAAAGGGTGATGTAGGGTGTCACCTCCACACTAGAGGAAGAAGGCATTACCGAACCCCTATCCCAAGGGGAGACAGAAGCAGCCTGCCCTAGGTCACACACTTAGAAAGTTACTGAGGGTCGTTCTAACATATGACACCATTTCTCCCATGTCAATCTTGCCAGCCTGAGTTCAGCTCAGCCAACCTGCCACAGAAGCAAGGCTTCCTGGCTGTCTGGCCCCACCTCTTTGGCCTGATCCTATCTCTCAGAATTTGGGGGAGACTCATCAACACTAATCCTAGCTTTGCCCGGAGCACATGATCTCTGTTTCCAGGGACTTGTGAAGTAAAGCTCCAAACTTAAGTAGAGAATTGTAAGAGGCCTCTCCCTCAGGTGCCTTTCAATGGGGCCCTCCCTTGCACACCGAAGCAGTTGTTAACAGATCATCGACTCCTGGATGGAAAAGCTGGGAGCCTTGACAGACAAACTCACAAACAAGATGGCTCTGGCTGTTGAGCAGTGAAAGTAAAGGAATGGCTGCGCTTGCCGGGGAGGGAACCTGGTTGGCTGAGCACACACAGAGCTGCTCCCTGCAAGAGCACCAACACTTCTGTTCCAGCCTGCAATGGAGGCTGGCTCCTAGGCCAGGGCAGTAGGGTGCGTGAGAAGAGAAGAGTGTGGCAGAGATACCCACAGCCACACCCTTCCCCCAACCTTGGCAGAAGAAAGTGAGGCCCTTGAGGTCTTGGTCCTAGCCTGAGGTCACATGACCTATTTGGGGACTGGTGGAATTCCACCGTGGCTGGCTCTGAAGCTACCTGGCTACCTCCTGTTGTGCTGTTGGCAAGGGCAGGATTCCCACCCAGGGTAGCCTGACACATGTCACAAGGCACTAAACAGATGAGACCAGACCGGTAGAAGTTGATGGATTGCAAGTCCTAAGGGAGGAGGATGCCGCATAACACACGGGGATACACAGGTCCTAGGAGGCAGGCTTTGTCATGGGACGAGGCTGGGTGATCAGCAATTCCCATAGGAGAATGTGACTGTCTTCTCTGGGCAATCCTTAGCTGGCACCAAGCTGAAACCCAATCATTGGGACACTACCTGAACAAGGTGGGCTGCTTTGCTAGGTTGCTGGTCCATGTAGAAGAGGGAGAAGGGAGCATGCTGTGAGACAGGAGGAAATCTCCATGTATCGGGGGCAGCCTAGGGCATCAGATCTTAACTTTAGGAGCCGTACTACAGAAATCCCTAGCGTCTCCCAGAGCCCTGGGGAGCCACCATCACTAACATGGCCTAGGATTCAAAGGGACAGATCCACTCAACACCCAGGCCAAGTCAGGAAAGAGACCCAGGTTCTAAAAAAGGTCCTTGGCTCCATGCTGGAGAGGCTTCTCCCAGTCCAGGCTAGACAGTGGGTTCTGTAGCCCCAGCCTGGAGAGTACCCTGCCCGCCCTCTCTCCCTCCTCCTAAGGGACCTGGCCAGATTTGCTCACTGTGTGCGTGCGTCTGTGTACAAACAATACCCAGCAGATTTCAGACCTTACTTATCCCTGGGGATCCATCTCAAAGCCGCCTTGGAAACTCCTAAGTAGGATGTAATGCGCGGATTTCAGCCTCGCTGATAGGCTGCGACTTGTTATTCCCCGAGCCTCAGCGTGCAGGAGGAAACAACCAGAAGAATAGTGGTTAAGCAAACAGTAGTGTGGGGTGGGAAGGGAAAGCAGGAGGAAGGGTGGGCCGGGCTGGATGGGATGGGGAAGGCTTCTCTCTCTCTCTCTCTCTCTCTCTCTCTCTCTCTCTCTCTCTCTCTCTCTCTCTCTCTCTCACACACACACACACACACACACACACCTCATCTGCTGCTCCTCACCCCCTCAGGCTCTTCNTCTCTCTCTCTCTCTCTCTCTCTCTCTCTCTCTCTCTCTCTCTCTCTCTCACACACACACACACACACACACACACACACACACACACACACACACACTGCTACGTCTGTTTCTTCCAAGAACTGACTGAATAATTTCTGTCAAACCCTTCACCCCAACTCACCCCAAGAGAAGCTCTCCATTTCCCTGCTCCCAGCAGCCTCGCTTAACCTTGTTATGGAAGAGTCCAGAGAAAACAGGCCGCTGGGCTTCCCTCGAGAGGGAGAGAGGGGAGTGCCAGGATGATATGGAAACCATGTTCTTGACATATGTTTTAGGATGTTTAATGTTCTAGGGAAAAGGCATCAGGCCTGACTCCATGAGGACCCTCACTACAAAGGTAAGCAGAGTAGACAGGACTCGGGTGAAATGCCAAGCTGGAGGAAGGAGAGCATTTCATGACAACTATACGCTAAGTAGGCCTGCCTGCTACTTTTCCTTCAGAAAGGCCCTGTGCTGTAGAAGGAGTGCTTGGGTAATTATGGCATCTGGTGTAGCTACTTAGGAACTCCAGAGTAAGAGTCAGAAAAAAGGAGGTGATGGTACTCTGTGAGCATGCTTAAGGTACAGCCAGTGGCATCTCAAAGAGACTACACACTATCATACACGTCTCTCTGAGTTGAAGGGCTGAGGGGCACTGTTGCTGAACCCCGAGACGGAAGCAGAACCTGAAAACATGGGTGCTGCCTAGAGGCAGAAGTCCTGAGTGGCTCAGAGCTGCACAAAAGCCCACTATGCTGGCTGGGTTCTTGTCAACTTGACACAATTTAAAAGTCACCTTGTAGAAAGGACCTTTAATTGAGGAATTGCCTCTACCACTTGACCTGCAGACAGTCTATAAGGCATTTTCTTGATTAATGAGGAGCCAACTCACTGAGGGTGGTGCCACCCCGGGGCTGTTGGTTCTGGGTTCTATAAGAAGGTGGGCTGAGCAAGCCATGGGGAGCAAGCCGGTAAGCAGCACCCCTCCATGGCCTCTGCATCATCTCCTGCCTCTAGGTTCCTGCCCTGTTTGAGGTCCTGTCCTGACTTCTGACAGTGATGAACAGTGATGTGGAAGTGTTAACCAGGAAAAGAATGTGGTTTATCAGGCTTTTAGCTGTGCCTTGACTCACCATACCCTTCTCCAGAACCTAACTTCTTGTCCCTGGCCATTGACAACTCTGACAAACCAGTGCTGAGATGATGGGAGTGATTGAAAGTTGCCTGAAGATCAGAGGGTAAAACTAAGCCACTAGAGGCCAGGCGATGGTGTCACACAACTTTAATCCCAGGATTTAGGAGACAGAGGCAGATGGATCTCTGTGAGTTCAAAACCACCCTGGGCTACATAAGATCAATGCAGAAACAGATCCAGGTGGTGGTGGCTAATACCTTTAATCCCAGTACTAGGGAGTCACATGCCTTTAATCCCACTACTAAAGGGAACTATAAACCAGGATGAGACAGAGGTTCAGGGCTCAGTCTGCAGTCACCCAGCCTTGGCAGAGGTAAGACTTCTCTAGTGGCTTGGCTGTTTTGCTTTTCTGATCTTTGGCTTGAACCTCAGTCTGTCTCTGGGTGTTTATTATTCGTGCTACAGTGAGAGGGCGGAGCTAGTTCTTCATTTGGAGAATGGGGGATGAAGCATTCAGATTCACAATTGTGGAAAGGGATGCACAACTGATAAAATGGTAAGCTTTGAGTGTTAGCTTGGTTGAGCCAGAGGATGTTCAGACAGCAGGACGCCTGCAAGTTCCGTGAGCTGTGCCCTGATCTCAGGAATCTAGAGAAGCCACCATTGCTGGGGTTTTATGGGGGGGGGGGTTGTTGTTGTTTGTTTGTTTTGTTTTGTTGTTGTTTTATCATGAGGTGGGCCCACACTGGCCCTAAGTCTCTGCTTTATTTATCCTCCCCTGATGTCTGCCTCAGTCATCACCCACCTCTATACCTGGCACTGAGTCCCAGCATGGACACATCACTCCCTTCCCTTGAAGCCCTGTGATCTTCCAGGCAGGGTGGCACACATCTGTAACCCCAGCACTGGGGTAGCAGAGACAGGAGAATCCGAATGCACTGTGAGTGTTAGGTAACAACAAAAGAACCTGTCCCAACAAACAAGACAAAACATCCATAAACTGTCACCAGCGTGTGCTCACTGATCCCATGATCTGTCACTGGTGTGTGCTCACTGATCCCATGATCTGTCACTGGTGTGTGCTCACTGATCCCATGATCTGTCACCGGTGTGTGCTCACTGATCCCATCCTGAGCTGAAGAGCATCCTGACTATATCTCACCTGCCATGTTGTCCTTCTGGCCCCTTCCAATAGCCATGCCTCTTTGCTACTGTGTGCCCCACAATGTCCTCCACCGGATGTGGCTGCCCACACAATGTCTTCTATCTGATGTGGCTGCCCCCACCACTGTACGCATTACCTAAGCTGACCCTAATGCCTTGCTTGCCAATCAGCCTTGTTGGGAAAGGGTGAGAATGAGGCAGAACAATGGGATGTTGAACTGAATTCCATTTCTCTCCCCACCTCTAGCTATTTAAGGCGTTAGAAGGCAGGCTTTGCTCAGTATATGTGTGTACACATTTCCTCTATGTGATCGCCTGTTCTGTTTATCCTGGGGAATTGTTTCAAAGACACCTTTTGGAAGCTCCTAAGTAGGACGTAATTCGGTGGATTTTCTGTTCCGCTCCCTGCCTGGCAAAGTCCTTTATTCCACAAACCCGTGTCACACCAGTGGAGGGGGGCAGGGGGATGCATAAAAAATGGGGGTGTGCTTTTCCCAGATATCCCCAAATTGTTCCAGCCTGGATTTGATGAAAGGATCTCTTGGCTAGACAGGGTTTATGCAAAGTTTCTTAGCATCTAAACTTTTACATTCTCATAACGTGTGTCATTGGTATGAAAGAAGTGAATGGCATTTAAAAGCAAATTGGATTTTCGTCCCCTAGCTGATACTGCCCTCGGATCCACTGGCCAGAAGGATATAGTTTACTTCTTGTCTGAAGGAGCCATTTATCATGTGTCACCGGAGCTGAAATAAAATTCCTTTGTAGAAGAGTGTCTAATAAAGGGGTCCTCAGCGTTCATAATTTACCTCAAATGTCATTTGCACACCAACTCCCTGTACCCTCTGTCTAAGATGTGGAGCCGAAAGGTGGGCGGCGACTTTCTGAAGATCCTAAGTTCGTGTGCGGGAATAGCATTTCCATTAAACACCAGCTTCTTAGAGGCATCAGAAAAGCCACCTGCTGGGCAGGGAGAGAGTGGAAATCCTTGGAGCCCCGGGGAGGGGGAAGGCTCACCATCAGACAACAAGAACAGGAAAGAGACTGTGACATCAGACATTCCCAGTGCGTGCATGGGCATTTCAAGATGGCAGCTCTTTGATTAGTGGAAGGGTCAGGGTGGGGACCAAAACCTTCACCTTTAAGATCTTTCTGGAAGGAAAGATGCAATGCTAACAAATTAATTGAGGAGTGCAGACCAGCACATTCAACTTTTTTTTTTTAAGGTTTGCAAGCTAGAGAGTGGAGCAACCCCATAATTCTAGTTACTTATGAGGCTCAGGGAAAGCTCACAAGATCAAGACTTGCCTGGGCTACAGAGTCAGTTCAACCCCCGGTAATACCTACAGCAATAGATAAAGCTTGTCTGTCTCCAACCCTGACCTTTGCCATCCCTAGATGTGGGGCCCCTCACAGTCACATTCTCTTTAGACGGGTCTTCATTGTTGTCATGTATGTGGGTACCCACGAAACAAAGGTCTCTCAAGGCCAAGGCATTCTGTCCACCTCTGTATTTACAGCACCTGGGACACAACTTGTTCCTTAGAGGAAACCAAACAATTGTTGAATAAACAAAAGACGCAGTCTCTGCTCTATGTTGTTCATTCCAATAGAGGAGACAAACTGTGGGCCAGCGCAGGACCTGGTACTCCACCAGCCAGCCCAGCTGAGGATGCTGTCATGACAAGGGACCCTCAACTTCTGTGGCTTCCACCAGTAAGTTCTTCTTATCCCCCTGGCCATCACAGAGCTAACCTATTTGTTTCAGGAGCAAGAAGGGAGGAAGCCAGTCCTGTGACAGAGGAAGAGACAATTAGGAGAGCCACACAGAAGGCATCTGGTCCCAAGAGACACATGTCACTTCCACTCATGTTTCACTGCAGTGCATGCATGCCTGTGGCCCAGCTGGCTGCCAGGCAGCCAGGGAACAGCCTTCTCCACACATGGCCTGCTAAGGAGAGGGAGAAGGTACAAGACCACAGCACAGACACCTATAGACTCTATGATAGCCAGACACAGTTGAGGAGGCCAGAGAAGGCAAACAGGAATAGTTCTGTCCTGATTCACCCCAAAACAGCTTGATAAAGACCTTTCATTCTCAAGTGATTCCTTGTCCTTTACAAGTCTAGCTGGAGTAGACCCTCAGTCTGAACCAGTCGGGCCTGTTGTGATGGCCCATACCACAGACTAGGTCCTTCCAACCCCAGAAACATATTGTTCACAACTGTTCAGCTTGACGCACTGGTAGACTCTACCGAGAGAGTCTTCGTCAGACCATAGACCCTAGAGGTGTGAACTGCCTTACAGCATTCCCAGGATGCTTGAAACCCATCTTGAGGGAAACTGTGACGCTATCAAATATAGTGGCATCTTGCCACACTCTAACATTCTGAATGTCAGGGGGTTGAGGAGCATCGTGAACATCCACTGATCACACAACCCAGATTAATAACTGCAGTTCATCTGACACATATGTGAGTCAAAACTTTAACACGAGTACTTTTTTTCCAGGTCATATTTTTTTTTTCATTTTCCTTCTACAATCTGACTCGTTTCTAGTTCCTTCTGTTGCTTTGCTATGTTGGACCCTTCATGTTTTCTACCAATCTTGATAAACTGTATCTATTTTACTCTTTTTAAAGGAAAGATTGTGGTCTTATGAGTAAGGTCACCTCTTTGTTTCACATTCTTTATCATTATTAATCCCTGCCGTCTACTGTCCGTGATTCTGGATTACTGGGTTTGATCTAATGTCTTCAAGTGACATCTTAGATTGTTCATTTGCAGGCCTGATGTTTTCTAACGACCCCTCGTTCCACATATGCTGGCACAGTGTGCTCTACACTCTACGGGATAGTGTGTAATCTCCATGTTGACTGACCTTGTGGTCCAGCTATCACGGAGATGAGTATAGTATTTCAATCACAGGGGCATGGGTTTATTTCACTGCTATGTGGGGGTGGCTTCTCACGACATCATACTCTGTTGGCACATATGGCATTGAACTATGATGGCAATCTCCTAAAATGCACTGACTCATTTCTGACCCAACATATATGTCTGTGTTAGAGATCAGATAAGCACAGTATCGGCCTGGCTAATCATGTTCCATGTGTCCTGCATATCCTTGCTTGGCTTCTCTGTTGGTCTGTCTGGCTGAGCTATTGAAAAGTAAGTTAAAATCCCTGAATCTATACGGATATATTTGTCTGCCTCTCCCAGGAATGAGATCAATTTTTGCTTTCTATGTTTTCAAGTTTTTGTTATGTGCATAATGGGCCATGGTTGCCATAGATCATCTTAACAGGGAATTTCTTTCCTCACCATAAAGCGTTCCTCTTTATCAGCTATTAATATCGCTAGCCCTATTTTCATGTTATTAGCCCGCACTGGCATATATCTTTATATTTTTCCTCTTATTTTCAACTTTGCTACTTGTTTTATGTATGCACTTTCCCAGGGAACCACACAAGCAGAATTTTTAAAAATCTGATTTGAGAAGAATACAACTCGTTCTAAAGTGTTGTGGTTGCTGATATGCTTAGGGCTGCATTGATGATGACGGTGGTAGTGTGTGAGTTTGCATGTGTGCATGTGTGTCTGCATGTGTGTGTCTGTGTGTCTGTCTGTCTCCACCATGTGTTCTACATAACATACTTTTATATTTAACCCTTTTTTTTCTACCTTTCAGTTAATGTCATTGATTTGTCGTCATTTGGTTCTTCTAGATTCAGTTGTTTCTAGAGTCGACCAAAGCATCCATTCTCACCCCAGGTTAACCCAACTTTCTGTCACTTCCACTGTCCCTGCCATCTCCCACAAAGAAGCCTCATGTTTTGTCCTGTATTTTCTTTCAGTCTTTTAACCTCTAATGTCTCTGGAGTTTTTGAGGGTTGTATGTTGAGACCAGATCTCATGATCATGCATGCAGTGAGAGTCTTTGAAAGAATGTTTAAGGCTACTCCATGAAGGAAAATACATGATTTTCTCTATAGTATCATTTAGAGATAACATGGGCTTTGCTTAACAAAAGCCCACAAAATAGTAGCTTAAAAAAAAAAAAACAGAGATAGGCTGGAAAGATGATGGCTCAGAGGTTAAAAGCACTGGCTGCTCTTCCAGAGGTCCTGAGTTCAATTCCCAGCAACTACATGATAGCTCATAATCATCTTTAATAATATCTGGTGCCAGGCTGGAGAGATGGCTCAGAGGTTAAGAGCATTGACTGCTCTTCCAGAGGTCCCGAGTTCAATTCCCAACAACCACATGGTGGCTCACAGCCATCTGTAATGAGATCTGGTGCCCTCTTCTGGCCAGCAAGGATACAGACAGACAGAACACTGTATACATAATAAATAAATCTTTAAAAAAAATAATAAGGGCTGGCGAGATGGCTCAGTGGTTAAGAGCACTGACTGCTCTTCCAGAGGATCCGGGGTTCAATTCCCAGCATCCACATGGCAGCTCACAACTGTTTGTAACTCCAGTTCCAGAGAATCTGACATTGTTGTACCAATGCTCATGAATATAAAGTTAAATAAAGTTTAAAAATAATAATAATAACGTCTGGTGCCCTCTTCTGTCATGCAGGCAGAACACAGAGTAGAAAATAAAT
>NW_026067954.1:3952290-4011429 GCF_014885135.2 Alexandromys fortis | reverse complement strand
ATATTCTTGCAGATGACCTGGGTTCGGTTACCAGCACCCACCCAGCCATTCATAATAGCCTGTAACTCTGGTTTCATCCAGTTCCAGGGGTCTGGGACCCTCTGATGGCCTCTATGGCCAGTGAAGGCATGTGGTACACCTCCATACATGCAGGCAAAACACTCATACACCTGGAATAAAAAAAAACACAGAAATGTGAACTCTGCCAACCGGAAAATGGTATATAGAAATACATTTTGTCTTGTGTTAGCCAAAGCCCAGAAACGCTGAGCCCAGTGAAGGTCACTGCAGGTGCCGGGAATGTATGCCTTGTGATACGGCTGCTTCACGGGACATGGCTTCTGTTCCCAAAGTTACCTCATGGTTCAAATGTCTGCTGGGACTCCAGCCATCACATCTCCACCCTGGCAACAGGGAGAGAGAAGAAAAAGACGTAAGCCCTTTTAAGGGCTTCCTAGAATACAGCAGTTCTATTTATACTTACAGTTTATCTATAGCCAATAAAAGGGCTAAGAAACTGTTTTGTTTTGTTTTTAAATCGGGTGGTCATATGCATTCCTTAGGACACATCACAGTGAAATTGAAGAATAGTGAGAATCAATAGATGGTCCTAAAAAGCTTCCAGAAGGGCAGGAAAAGGTCATATTAAAAATAAAGAATGGTTTCACATGATTCAGAATCCAAGTATCTGAAGTGATACGGGAAGCTGAGAGACCACATAGAAATCCCTTTGGAGGTCTATGGGGAAGTGGCTTCCAGTATGAAATTGTAGATCCTAAGTTGAGGGGTGTTTATCTTTCATGGAAAGCTACTAAGAACAGAGTTCATGAAAATGAGGATGTACACAAAAAGAGACACCCCAAAAAAGGATGAAGGAAAATTCCAGTATACTGGCAGCTGGAAAGATGCTCTTCCTCTGCAGGGTTTGGGGTATGGATTTACAAGCAGGACTACTGATCTTGTACAGCCCACAGATGAACATAAAACAAGGGCCAATTCAGAGGAGAAGAAAGGCACATGAGCCTACGCCTTAACTGTGACAACCACGCAAATGGTCATACTAATCAACATCCAGTGGGGACTTCATCAGAAGCCATCATTCTTGGAGTGTCTTAGCTAGGGTTTCTATCGCTGCAACAAAACACCATGACCAAAAAGCAAAGTTGGGAAGGAAAGGGTTTATTTGGCTTATATGTCCAGATCATGGTCCATCGTTGGAGGAAGTCAGAGCAAGAGCTCAAGCAGGGAAGCAGGAGCTGATGCAGAGGCCATGGAGGGCTGCTGATTACTGGCTTGCTCAACCTGCTTTCTGATAGAATCCAAGACCTCCAGTCCAGGGATAGCACCCCTGCCATGGGTTGGGAGCCTCCCCCATTGATCACTAAATGAGAAAATTCCTTGAGTTGGATCTCAAAGAGGCATCTCCTCAGCTGAGGCGTCTTACTCTCTAACGACTCTAGCTTGTGTCAAATTGACACACAAAGCCAGCCAGTACAACTGACACACAAACACTTCCTTTCTTATTCATCCCCAAGATCTCATACTAAAACAAATAATTTTAAAAGTCCCACCGTCTTCACAAATGCAAACACATTAAGCTTTCTGTCTTGATGACCGGCCGGAAAGCAGAGGTCGCGGTGGCATTATGTGGACCCGGCAGCTGTGGGGAAAATCGTGCTGCAGTTCCGAGTCACGCTGGACAACATCACCAACCTTCGGCCAATGGATGAGGACTTCTGGTGGTATCTGAAAGTGAAACGTGGCAACTGTGGGGAGATTTCAGAGAAGTGGCAATATGTCCGGCTGATGGGCAGTGTGGTACTTACGAAGGAGGCCATGGCAGTGCCTTCGTGGTCCAGAAGTGCAAACTGTGTGTACAGGAAAACTCCACTCAAATTCTGAGCAGCACCTTCTGTAGACAGAGGCTGTTCGTTCATTTCCCAGCTGCCCAGACTTGAATAGCCACACAGAAGCTATATTAATTACAATAGTTTGGCCAATAGCTTAAGCGTCTTTCTAGCTAGCTCTTACATCTTCAATTAACCCATTTCTATTATTCTGTGGTATCACCACGAGGCTGTGGCTTACTAGGTAAGGTTCCAGCATCTGGCTCCTTCAGCAGCTCCATGGCGTCTCCCAGACTCCGCCTACTCTCTCTATTATGTCTCTCCCAGTCTGGCTATATTCTGCCCTGCTATATGCTGAAGCAGCTTCTTTATTAACCAATGGCAATAAAACATATTGCTAGCATACAGAGAGGAATCTCATATCAACCATCAAGTCTTATAATACTGAAGACAATGAGAAGTTCAAGACAATAGTAGAGTTGGAGCCTTGGAGCTTGAACCAATTGGCTTCCCGCCCCAGGCTGGGTTTGCTGCCGAAGGTGTGGAGTCAGGGACAGTCTTCAGTGACACTATCTACAAGGAAGGACTGGACAGACTATGATGAGAAGGCACAGAAGTCTGTGGGGATCTTTGAGGTCACCCATCAGTTTGTGACGGGCTGAACCGTCTTCCTGTAAACCTGCCAGTAAGAACTGAGAGGAGAAAAAAGGCCCTGAGCAGCAAACCCCACAGAGGCTTTTCTTCTCTGATCTCCTAGCACCTGCACCAAATCCTCACAGTCTGCCTGCTGGAGTTTGTCATGGTTCTGAGTCCCACCAGCAAAGCCCCTGTTGGTGTGGAAAGGTAGTGAGTGCAATACTCCCTCCACAAATAAGAAAAAAAAATCAGTCTTTAAAATATCCAATCTCTTTTAAAAGTTCAAGTCTTTCAGCTGTAGGGTCCTTTAAAAATCAAAATTAAATTAAATGCCTTCTTCAAGAGGGAAGAACAGGGCACCATCACAATCTAAACCAAGCAAAACCAAACTCACACAGTATAAATAATTCAATGTTCAATTATCTGGGATGCACTCACCATCTTCTGGACTCCTCCGAAGGTCTTGGTCACTTCTCCAGCTCCACCTTCTGCAGCACACACCGCTGTCTTCCAGACTCCGGCTGGCTCTGCTCCACTGCTGCTGCTGCTGTTCTTGGTGGTCATCCCATGGCACTGGCATCTCCAAAACGCTGGCGTCTTCTGCTGCAACTGGGCTGCACTTTCACCAATAGCCTCTCATAGGCTCGTCTCATGGTGCTAAGCCTCAATCTCTTTGCATGACCCCTTCAGTCCTGGGCCTTCAACTGCCACTGAGGCTGCACCTTCACCAATGGCCTCTCACAGTGCAAAGCCTCAGCTGTTCTCCATGACTCCTTCGTGCCTTCAAAACCAGCACCCCCCGAGTGACTCTCACATTATGGAGTCCTGCCGACAACGTGAGACACAGACATGGTGGTGTCTGGAACACAGCTTCTCTGTGCTCTCAGGAAACACTTCCCAGAAGATTTCTCCTCGGGGATGCTGGTCTCTTCTTAATCGCCACTAATTTCTTAGCTCCGGCCGACCAGCATCCATTGTCCCTATAACGCAAAGGCTTCACGTCAGCACTTCTGGGTTCTTGTTAATCACAGCTGGTTCTTCAGCCCCAGCTAACCAGAACCATTGAACCTTAATTCAAAATAACAAATGACCCTGGTAGAGCCTTTAAACTTCCCTGTGAGACTCCCCAAGCCAGGCCTCCATCCTCTGCACTGCTCTCAACGTTCTTATCTTCCAACCTCCGCAGAACATCCCACTGAGCTCTTAACATTCAATGACTTTTCTAGGCAAAAGTTCCAAAGCCTTTCCACAATCCTCCCCAAACCATGGTCAGGTCTGTCACAGCAACACCTACTATACTGGTGCCAATTTTTCTCAGTTAGGGTTTCTATTGCTGTGACGAAACCCCATGACCAAAGAGCAAGTTGGGAAGGAAAGGGTTTATTCCACTTACACTTTCAGATCAGAGTCCATCACTGGAGGACGTCAGAACAGGAGCTCAGGCAGGGCTGGAACCTGGAGGCAGGAGCTAATGTAGAGGCCATGGAGGGGTGCTGCTTAGGGGCTTGCTTCCCCTGGTTTGCTCAACCCACCTTCTTACAGACCAGCAACCCAGAGATGGCGGCACCCACCGTGAGCTGGGCCCTCCCTCATTGATCACTAACTGAGAAAATTCCTTACAGCTGGATCTCATTGAGGCATTTCCTCAACTGAGGCTCCTTCCTAATGACTCAAGCTTGTGGCAAGTTGACACACAAAACCAGCCAGTACACAGAGAGGATGGGGAAAGGGGTTTATGTGCTTAGAGGGAAAGCAAAGAGCATGTATGCAAGCTAAAATAGAATTTTCCATAGATGAAAGTTAGTTGATAACTCCGAAAATGGAGAAGTCAGGAGACAAGCTGTCTAAGGCAGGACCGCTGGGAGAGCAGAGAGTGGCTGCCTTCAGGAGCTGGAATTTAGGGTAGCAAGATGGGGTACCAGCTGCTCTTTACCAGACATCCTCAACCATACTTCTTGTCCAAGGAGCTTGCTAAACAAATATGAAGTCAATATGTTTTTCTGTCAGTATCGGGCAATTCAGGGTTACTTTTTCTTCATTGTTAGGGGAGAAGGGGACAATAGCCAAATACAATAATTCTTCCAAAGAGGAATTCGAAGGCCTGGTAAATGTTCTGAGTCCTTATCTGTCTGATACAGCTTCATTTTACCCTCACACTTGAATGATAATTTATGTTCAAAGCCATTTCCCCTCAGTGCTCTGAAAACATCGCACCATTATTTTCTTGTATCCAATTTTGCTGATGAGGAGTGTGATAACAATCCAGTCCCTTGTTTTTCTGTCTAGCAGGCTAAATGGCATCCCCTCAAAATGAACGCAGGTCCTCAGCACCTATGAGAGTGACTTCACTTAGATAGAGGGTGTGCACAGTTAAAGAGTGATCTGGAGATGGGATCCTTTAGGACAGCGGTTCTCAGCCTCCCTAATGCTGCAACCCTTTAATACAGTTCCTCAGGTAATGGTGACCCCTAACCATTAGATTATTTTGTTGCTGCTTCATATCTATAATTTTGCTACTTTTATGAATCATACTTTTATGAATCTGATACACAGGATATTTGATATGCAACCCCTGTGAAAGGGTCATGACCCTCAGGCTGAGAACCACTGCTTTAGGACAAGATCCATGTCCAAAGACCAGTCTCTCTGTAGGGAGAGGACAGAAGACAAGGACACCGAGAAGAAGGCCACATGCAGACAGAGACAGAGAAGGGGCCATGCAGCTGCAAGATGAGGACCAAATGAGCTCCCAGAGCTGGGAGAGGGACCGGAGCAGACTCTCTCAGAGCCTTGGGAAGAGAAGAATCTCAGCTCTACTTGAGACTCTGGCCACACAGCTGGGATCATTACGAAGTCCCGCGAGTCACTCTCATAGAGCAGCTCTAGAAAATGAATACGCCAAACAAAATGTTTATCTATCTATCTCTACATACCTATCATCTATATATCTCTGGTTTTTCTTATACTTCTAATGTTCTAGAATCTCATGACATGTCTCTGGGTTTTGTTTGTTTGTGTTTTGGGTGAGTTTCTTAAACTTTTTTCTGGCCATGCACAGGTTCTTTTAAACTGAAAAGTAGTATCTTCACGTGGTTCTAGAAAAATTCTACCCTGTAAATTCTTGACTGTCGCCTCTCCTCGCTCCATGGTTTCTATGTCCCTGTGTTCACTCCCTGCCGAGGGGTCCTTCATGGTGGCCTGCTCCCCCTTCACGCTCCCTCCCTGGCATTTGTGTTGCATTGCTGGAGAAGTCTTGATCTTCTGTGCAGTTATTCCTCTTTCGTCTACACTCATCTTGCCCTTTAATACATTGCTTTTGAGATTTAAAAAAAAAATTACAACAGAATTGCTCATTTCTGTGATCATTCATTGATTCTTGGTATAGAGATTCAAGGCCTCCATGTCTTCCATAGATTAATTGTCCTTTCTGTGTTAGCTTTCTGCTATATAGCAAATATTTGAGATAAACAATTTATGAATAGGTTGGTTTGGGTTTAAAGGCTTAGGATCAACTGGCCTATCGTTTTGGCTCCTCTGTGGGAAAGAGCATATGAAAAAGTCGGGTGCTCACTTATGTAGGTGATGGGGAAGTAGGAGGCAGAGGCAGAGGGGAGGGAAGAGACTAACCATTGAAGACAAGACCCAGAGACCAAAAAGCTTCCGTCATGGACCTCCTCTTAAAGGTTTCCATAGCATCACAATGATGTCAGGACTGCCTTCTCTCAAGTCTTATAGCTGCCTCTTCCTCCTTCTCTTCATGGCCAGTTCCTTCATTTGTTGAGCTGGTGCTGAGCTGGTCACTTCTGCTCATGGTACCACCTTGCAAGTTCTCAGAGATTCTTGATTACTCTTTCATCTTTGAGGAGAGCACAAGAGACCTGGGTGTCCAGCCTGCTAGATGGTTACGGGCACCTCTGGGCATGCTATTTTAGCTGACCCCTGTGGAGAGCAGCAGATGGATGTGGCCACTCTCATCTGCCTCACAGTGATTGAGGCACAATTCTTCTAGAACTTTCCAAGTTCCAAAGGGGTTTCCTGGGCCCATATGCACCAGTATCAGGTGTCCGTCACTATGGACACCACAACAACCATAGGAAAGGCAAGAAACCGACAAGGGCCACGTGCTGTTCCTAGATCGCCACACTACCTATTGTCCCCATGAGCCCTTGTCTCCACACCTCCTCCAGTCTGGAACCCGTGGGCATCACACCCACTGCGGCTTCTGGGTTAATGCAACCCTTTCCACCCTCTCATCTAAGACTTCGAGTATATTTCAATACTTTGTAAAAAGTCTTTTCTGCATCTCTAGGGGTTTGGGTTGAAGGATGAGAAGTTGCAGTACGTCTTCCAAGTGCTCTTGCCTAATGTCTTGCTTAGATCCTCAGTTCTCATCTGAAGAGGAGTCCTGGGCTGTCTTCTGATCGTCTCCACTGTTAACTGAGGCCTTGAGCGGCACCAGGCAGTCTACTGAGCACTGGACACTCATGGTTTGGTCTAGCGCAGCATCCATCCAGAAGGAAAGCAGCTTTGATATCCCCGAACTACAGACAGGCAAATGGAGGCGGGGCAGAGGCCTCTCTCTGGGCTCAGATCACAGTGGAGCTAGCCAGGAGAAGAGACTCATTTTGGCTGGATGGGACTGGCTCCAGAATGCGAGCCCCCTTGGCTCCTGGATTGCTTAGTTTCTGTCGACTTGACACTGACTAGGGTCATGTGGGAAGAGGAGCCCTCAGCTGAGGGATTGCCACCATCAGATTGGCCTATGAGCACATCTATGGAACATTTTATTGATTAATGATTGATGTGGGAGGGTGCAGCTCGCTGTGGGTGGAGCCATACCTGGTCAGGCTGGCCCTGGGCTCTACAAGAAAAGAGCTGAGCAAGCAGAGGGAGCAAGTCAGTAAGCAGCATGCCTCCATGGTCTCTGCTTCAGTTCCTGCCTCCGGGTCCCTGCACTGGGTTTCTTCACTGGTGGACTGTTACCTTGAAGACTAAGATGAAATAAACCCTTTCCTCCCCACACTCCTTTTGGTGAGGGGTTTATCACGAACTAAGAGAGCCACTCAACTCTGGTGCCTCTGTTGGTTAGTGAGTCTTCTCTGTTATATTGTTTTGTTAACTTGTCACAAGCTACAGTCATTTGGGAAAAGGGCACCCCAACAGAGGAACTGCCTCCATCAGCCTGGCCTCTAGACAAGTCTATGGGGCATCTTCTTGCTGCGGGAGCCCAGCCCATCGTACGCAATCCCACCCAAGAGCAGCAGGTGGCCTGGGCCATATAAGAAAACAAGCTGAGCAAACCATGGGAAGAAAGCCAGTGAGCATTTTCCCCAATGATTTCTTCCTGTGCTCTTGCTTAAATCCAAGCCCCACTGTAATCAGGATGCGTAAGCCTTTTATCCAGCAACAGATAGCAAATTAATACAGCTTTAACTTACGGCCCCTACGCCACTATCCCTGTGGCATTTCCAGGTATCCGTTTGTGCATTTATTAAAGGATATTGGGCTCCTGGTGGGAACTAGGAGTCACTCTTCTCCATGGGACATTTGGCAATGTCTGGAGACATGTTAGACGATCATGGGGGGAGGGGGAGCAGCAGCGGCACTTCAAGTGGATAGACGACAGGGACCTCCCAATGTCAGCAATGCCTGGCACTTCAGGTGGACAATCCCCCAGCCCCAGTGTAGACCATTTGAACCTCTTCTTGCCATCATGGCCTGTGGGCCACCACATAGCCCCTGGTCAATAATGTCAGTGCTGGTGGAGGAGGGTGCTCAGTGGGCATGAGTGGCCAGGCAGTTTCCAAGAGAAAGGGCTTCAAAGGTGAGGGGCACACATGGTGCAATGCAATGAGCCTTGAACCATCTCTACTGTATGACTTCTCAGTCTTGTGGACTTCAGACCTCACATGGGCCCTTCATATAGGTTCACCCCCTGCAATCCTAAGCCAGGCTTTACCCCGCCCCCACCCCCATTTGTCCATTCTCTGAATTTCTAGCAGGTAGACAGGCCCTGTGGCTTTTTACTCCAGGGGCATTTTGGGAGTATAAATGGGAAAGCCCCTCCTATCACCAGGAAGAGAGGAACCAGCAAGGCCAGTCAGTACCCTGGAGGTCAGTGCTATGGCACCTTGCCAAATGGGATTCCGGGGCCCAGTTCCAGGCCTGGGGAATACGACGCTGCTAAAGACACAGAACACTCACCTGAACACACCTTCCCATGCAGCCTGAGAAGCCCACACAGACACAAGGGACACCTTTGGTTTTGGGGCTCTGAGAGGGCCTGCACTTCAGTGTTCAGGTAAGAGGCCTAATCCGAAAGCACAGTTGTACCCTGCCTGAACTGCTGGGCAAAGCAGTCGTGTTAGGGAGAGAAACAAAAAATGCTGCCTCCAAAAGCATGAGGAGCGAGGAGCAGCAGCGCTGTCCTTACTTCCTCCCGTCCCCCTGGAATGGAACACTGGGGCCTGTCATCCCAGGGCTTCCAGACCTTGCTCACTGCACCTATCCACCGCTCTGTCATCTCTGACCCCCACCGGTTTATTTACAAACCCTTGCTGCCTCTCCTCCATCACCTGAGAAGCCTTGTCTGATCCAGACAAAGAAGGCTTGGGAACGGAGCCCCCCACCCCGTGGAGCCTGTTCTGGATACAGAAATGAGCAGCCCCACCCACAGGGGTTATGAGATGAACGAGTCGGCCCCACTTCCCCTAATCCTCCACTGCTGATGAGGAGCCATAGCCAGGAAAAGATCGGGCTGGAAGACTCCAGACCAAGCCCTTTCCATAAATCTCCCTACCCACCAGCCCCTGCAACCGCAGCTGCCAGCATACCTAGTCTCTACCCAGGTCTTGGTCTGCGCAGGGGCAAACGCGCAATGAAGTCTTAGCTTTTGACACCCCCAGTTTTGAACTCAAGTCGCATTTCCCTATTGACCCACAGGACGGCTTTGGAGATCATTAATCTTCATTTCTGATCGATTTTCTGTCAATACGCCTCTGCCGCCCCCACCAACCTTTCCATCAAGTGGTTAATGAGCTGTAAGCAAACCCACGCATGCGCTGAGGGAGTGGTTTTCCACGAGGCCCCTGAACAGCAAGGCCATGCCAACGACCCAAACGGCATCCTCTGCTTTTGTTCTGGATCTGTGGGTTCAGATTTTCTCACTGGGGTTCCCAGGGCAGAGAGGACCGTTCCCCAGTCCTCCAGGCAAAGTAAGTAGCAGCTACTCAAATGACAACATTAAAGGGATCCACACTCACTCCCCTGGGCTTCCCAGCCGTGTGTAACTGCTTCAATGGGTCAATGGTTCCAGAAGCTTGTGCCAAACAGGAAGTGGTTGGGTCAAGGAGTGTGGTGTGGGTACCAAACACCATCTTGGCATGCCCAGACTTGGGTGGAATCAAAAGAAGAAAAGTTTAATGGCGACTTTTGTGAGAGTGGAAGCCCGAGAGGGGAGCATACAGCAAGGGTCTGCCTGAGATCTTCGAACTCCAGAAGATAAAAAGATCTGAATGTCACCAAGATCCCGACCCTCCTTGTGAAGCCTAGGTCTTTCTCTTCCATCAGATGGAGAAACTAATTCCTTTATTTTCACCTTCAGGCATCTAAAGGTCCAGAACACAAGGTCTGGAGAAGCCTAAAGGTGTAAGATGCTAAGAAACCCATCTGGCCCCCACTCCCCAGAACACTCTATCTGCCCTCCCTGCCGACAAGGTACAAGTTTCTCTGCCGCCTGCCTGCATGTTAACACGTAGGACAAACTTCAAAGAAAACATACAGCTGATAAAAATTTAATGCTATATGTAACAAAGCAGAATGAATATTTAATCCGTGCTTTTATGCGAAACCACATAACCAAGCAGCCCCTCGCGGCGGCCCCTCCCGGCGCCCGCGCCTGGCAGCGAAGCAGTTAAGCTGCTGGCAACAAGCAGCTCCTAATAAACACTCGGCTAATTCTGTAGGAAAAGCACTAATTAGAAAAGCAATAATAATCGGTGTAATTGCTCTAAATTACCCTCCTAACAGAGAACTGCGCTCTGAGCCGGGAACGCAGCTGCCGCGCCCAGGCCAGCGCATCGCGCCGCAGCCCGCGCTCTGCTGCCCCCTGGCGGCCTCCACGGGCCCCCACCCGCCTGACCGCGAGCAGAACCAGCGCGAATCCCGACGCGCGGGCGCCGCCTGCTGCCCGCCCCGCCGCATGGGCGGAGATCCAGACAACTAGAGCCAGCGCAGCCCGCTGGACTCTGGATTTCCCCTCGCCTTTGGCCTTGCTCTTCCAGGCTCCATGCCAATAATCACCCATAACTACTGTTCGAACTACTGTTTGAGGAGCCAGGGACAAACTGTGATGCAAGAACGGACCTCGACACTGTCCCACTATTCGGAGTGGTGTGTGCACCGGGGGCATTGTTTGGGAGTGGCGTGGAAATAGATGAGCCCAAACAGGAGGGAGGGATTTGCAGAGAAGACAGAATGTTCTGGTGAGATGGTTGGGACAGCCCTCCACAGTCCAGGCTCTATGAGAGTCCCTGGATGGGTGGGATTGCTTTTGACCAGGCACAAAATGAACAAGCCTGCTGCGCTGGCGCATTTGCCTGCATCACTGCCAAGATCTGCCTATCCCTGCCTAAAACTCTCCCACAGCAGCCGCAGATTACAGAGTAAACTGGCACGGTGTGTATGTGTCAGCCCTCTTTAGGACAGACCACAGCCGTTGACACGGCCGCAGATGTCTGCCCAGTGCCAGCGTAGGCCCGCACGGGGCTGCACGCTTACACAGTCTTGTCTCGCTATGCAGAGTTCCTGGTGCCTACAATAGCAGTTAATAAACGTTTAATGGATGGACCCCCAGAACTCGCTGGACACATGGGGGTAAAGGACACCCTCTGCATGGGAAACCGGTGCAAAGCCAGGACGGAAGGAGCCCGTGGGAATCAGGGATCAGGACAGAGACACACTCGGTCCACCCAGCACAGAGACACACTCGGTCCACCCAGCACAGAGACACACTCGGTCCGCCCAGGACAGAGACACACTCGGTCCACACAGGACAGAGATACACTCGGTCCACCCAGGACAGAGATACACTCGGTCCACCCAGGACAGAGACACACTCGGTCCGCCCAGCACAGAGACACACTCGGTCCGCCCAGCACAGAGACATCGATTCTGGAGTTCAAGGGATTTCTAATGCCCCCTCCTCCACTGCAAGGAGCACAGGAAATGGTGTACCCCAAAGAAAATCAAACGCTGCTCCCCACCTGCCAAAACTCTACCCCCCCCCCCGCACAGGAGCAACTTCCCTCACTGTTCCACTGTAGAGCAAGCTGAGGGAGTGGGGAGAGAATGAAAAGGGGCCTCCCGTGACACTGAGCCTCTGTGCCCAGCTTTCTGCTTCAGACGACACAACACACACACACACACACACGCACGCACACACACGCACGCACGCACCCATGCACACACTCCACATCCCCAGAGTCTTTCTCCTCTCTGCACCCCTCAACCTAGGATCTGGCAATTCCTCTGTCTTGAAGAAAATCAAAAACCAAGGTTAGAGATGAAGGGTGGGTCTCTCCTGCCCTCCTCCTCTTCTGAAGGCTCAGACCAAAGCTACAGGGGAGACCGGTGACAGAAAATGTGCATTCTCCTCCAGGAAGCTTCCCCAGGCCTTCTGTAGCCTTGCCACAGCTGCAGGACGGGTGATAACACATGGCGCAGGCTGGGGACCAGACTGCATGGGGTCTTTGCCGAGTGACCAAGGGCAAGTTTCTTAACCCCTTTGGGCCTCGCGCTCCTACAAAATGAGGAGATTGGCAGGATTAACCTATTAAAATCATTGGAAAAAAATTAACGGACTCAAAATACCTGCCATAGAGCAAGCACTCCATGCGCATTTGCTACTAACATCGCCTGTCTTCTTTAACAGAATTCCACTCCGTGGGTTTGAACAAAGACAAAACACATTTGAAAACCTGCTGGACCTGACCATTTCCGAGTCTATTCTGGCTCTGAATGTCCAGAATTAAAATGACTTCTTTTAACGCACCTGCTCTTCTCCCCATTCCTTCCCCGCCTTCTGCAAGCATGCTTGCCCTTCAAGTCAGCCTTAACGAGTGCCTTCTTCCGAGAAACTCCATAATAGTCAGGCAGGATCAGGACCTAACCCTCCCGCAGACTTCCCCCTCAGCGTCCACGCTGTTGCCTCCTGCCTCCTGACGCTTCTCTAGAGAACCACTGGCATCTGTAGAGTTTTATTTACTTCACCTGGCCTGGCACTAGCTTCCTAAATGGTGAACCCATTAACTGTGCAGACGGGGAAACTGAAGCACGCAAAAGCAAGTGGCTGGAGACACTCAGCAACCCAGGGAGTGGGAGACGCTGGGCCCTTGGACTCCCAGGCTGGCTCCCATGCATTTCGGCTCAAACTCTTATATCCCAGGGACGGCATGGACACAGTCAGGCACTGGGATCTCCACTAGAGGATGCTGAGGAGGGCTGAAGCTGGGAGGCCAGCCCACCAACACACACACACACACACACACACACACACACACACACACACCACGAAGCATTTTCAAACAAGCACTTGGAAGCCTGATGCAACCTCACACCTGGACTTCTACCCACCTCCACTTGTAGCCCACCCTCCATAACACAGGAATAAAGGGCGCTGCTGTCTGCTCAGAACCATTCCAAATTAAAGCCAGAGTCCGTCCAGACCTTGCACCCTCCGCCAAGCTGTTCACGTCCCTGCTCATCTGTCCCACTTTGGAGACCCAGTGCCATGTTCACGGGAACACTGCCTTGCCCTGTGCCTTGCCCACCTCCCCAAATATCCACAACATGCCTTCCTCGCAGGGACCTCCACCCTATCTCAAGAAGCGGCTCCCACTCCATCCTGTTCTCCATCATGACTTCTTCTCGCGGGACTTCTCCACCTAGCAACCTGTTTCTATGTCTTTGTTTCCTCTGCTGGACTGCAGGCTCCAAAAGGCAGAAACATCCCTCCGGTGAGGCCAGAAACCTCATAGAGAATGCCAGGCCTTCCCGATGGGATTTTTAAGCACCCTGTTGCATGGACCTTTGGACTAGGTGGCTATACGGAGGGAGAGAGCGCATCCAGTCTCCACATGGGAGGGCTCACTGAGGCACATAGCATATAAGATCCCCACCCCCACCCCTCGCTTTAGGTTCCCCCACCCAGTTGTTTCTGGATGACGGAAAGGAAAACTTAGTTTCCAGCTAATTAGCTGTGAATTGGGTGTCCCTCTTCATGTTACGGGACGACCCTTCTTCCAAGGCTGGAGGGGCATCTGCACACACGTGGCCATCATTTGACACTACCCTTTTGAGAGAGAGACAAAGGCCTCCCCGGCCCAGGCATTGTCTCTGTGTGGAGTTCACCGGCAGGCCCAACACAAAGGCTGGATGAATTCTTCATGACTCTCTGAAAGCCTGGCCCTCCAGGACCCTCCCAGCTTTGCCCACAGGCAGGTCCTTGAATGGGGGGGGGAGAACTGGGCATTATCTTCCCCAGGGAATCCACTTCCTTTCTGGGATATTTGAACAGGGCTTTCCTTCTTCTATGAGGAAGGGTCTGCAGTGATCTCTCTTACTTCATCCCTATCCTTGCCCGAGTTCCGCGTACAGGGCTAGCTGCGCCATGCCGCCCTCTGCCGGTAGGATTCAGGCAGTGCACGGGCTGCAGTCTCCCAGGTCCTGATCCCGACCCCTGCACCTCCACAATCCCCCACATCTAAACCGCTGTCCCTGAACTCAAGCCCCTTCCTCCGCCCGCCCCTCAAGTCTTCAGAAAGAGATCGCAGTAGTCTAGAAAGGGAGGGAGGGAGGGAGGGAGGCAGGCCGAAGCCTGGGGGAGGGGCTGGGATTTGAGTTAATGAGCTATGCGTTTTCCTTTCCCTATAATCCACGGTATTTGATGCAGCAGCCAATTTAACTTGGCAGTGGGATAATTTGTCATGAGGTTGTTAGGATTTGGAGGGAGGCCACATAGGATGAGGAAGAGTAGGAAAGGCAAAGCGGGCTGGGCAGAAGAGGGGCCGCTCTCTGGTGCATCCGAGAAATTGTCCCGGGTGCTGTCCTTCATCCAGGGCCCACAGTAAGGAGTATGAACAGAGCCGAGGGTTGATGATAAGCAGTACAGAGGAGGAGGGGGACCCACGCCAAGGGGAAGGAGCCCCCTCCCTGGAGGACAGAAGTGCGTGGGTCTCAGAGCCTGAGGCTGCTGTTCCCTGCACACTGACTGGATCTGAGTGAACCATAGATTGATGGCTGGGTTTGATCGGCTTGATACATGGACCAGTGTGGGAATTCCACCCAAATCGCCATACATCCCAGAATAAAGAGCAACCAAGCACTCTGGCCTCACGTCTGCTTGCCTTGTGTTCAGAAATCAGGGTCCAGGTCAGAAGGTCCTGAGTGAGAAAACCACCATTGCTCAGGTAAGTCCGGAGAACATATGTTCTGCTTTGCCCGACAGCCATCCCAAGGCTAGCCTGCTGTCTCAGGGAAATTCCTAATAGTACTCTTTCACACACTAGAACATTCTGGCATGGGCAACAAATGCGATTATCCTACAGAAGGGGAGCTCAGTCTGAGATGAAGCCACTGACCACAGATAATCCACGGCCTCTGTCAGGGTCTCCTAACAGCCTGTGTGGTTTGGTTTGGTGTGGTTTGGTATGGTTTGGTTGTTTGTCTCCTTTTCTTTTCTTTTTGTTTTGTTTTGTTTCCTGCCAAGTTAAACTAGCACCAAGCACCAAGGTCTGACACCTAAGATCCTCCTATGGGGACCTCCTCCTCCAGGAAGCTCTCCCTGACCAGGACAGACGCCATCCATGGGTACCCATCTATAATTGATTCTTCCTGGTGAGGGACATCCCCGTCATTCACATGACTCTGAACTTGTGTTCACCACCAGGACTTGGCCAGGCCAATAAGACCGTGTGCTAGGTGTTGATGGGAGAAGATGGCGGCAGAGGGTAGACGGTGAGATGGGGAGCCAACCACAGCCCTGCTCCCACCCAACACCCGAACCTCAACAATGGAGGGGTGCCACTAGAAATAACAGGACTGGCATCTGCGTGTGGCTGGCCATTTACACACTGTGGCCCTGGGAAGGAAGAGAGGCGGGTGCCCCCCACCAGGAGCCTGAAAGTACATTGCTGTGAACTGGCCCCATCTCCACTGGCTTCTTCTCCACTCTTGGATCCCATTTTTCTGACTGCCAGGGGTTCTGGGAAGCAACGTCAGGCACCAGTGAAGTCAGTAAGTGCTCCTCTCTCCCCTCTCTTCCCAGGAGCTGTGAGTATTTCCTTCACCAACTTCTTAATGGACTGCCTCCATGCCACTGTAATGAGCTGGGTAGCAGTCACTGTCCACTCGCTGGGGTGTAGCACCATCTAGTGGCCATCCTCGGCATGGCCGTGCAACTGATAAAATTTCAGGGTAAAGTTTCAATAAATAACAACCATATATGAGGTACTATGCCAAGTCATTGGGAGTACACAGAGTATCACACACACAAAAAGAAAAACTTATTACATGTTTCTTGCACCTGAAAGCACTTGCTGCCCAGTGGGAAATTGAACCTACCACAGTGCAACAGAAATAATGCAACATGCCAGGTGGTGGTAGTGCATGCTTTAATCCCAGCACTCAGGAGGCAGAGGCAGATCTCTGTGAGTTCAAGACCAGCCTGGTCTACAGAACTAGTTCCAGGACAGCCAGTGCTACAAAAATAAATAAATAAATAAATAAATAAATAAATATTTAAAAAAACCTGTCTTGAAAAATAAAAATAGAAAGAAAAACAACAGAGAGAAAAACAACAGAGAGAGAAGAAGAAGAAGAAGAAGAAGAAGAAGAAGAAGAAGAAGAAGAAGAAGAAGAAGAAGAAGAAGAAGAAGAAGAAGCAGCGAAAAGGAAAGAAAAGGAAAGAAAAGAAAAGAGAAGAAAAAATAGCACAATGCTCCTCTCAGGCACAGTTCCAAGCAACACCTCCAGGGTTCAAATTCTGGCTATGCCACCTACAGGTTGTGAGGTCCTAGGTCCATTATCCATCCCCTGTGAGCCAAGATGCCTCTCTTGTAACATGGAAATAATTAAAATGTCTTTCTCAAAGGAAGGTCGTGAGGAACTCATTAGAAGTACTGAACACACAGCACAGTGTTTGGCAGGCAAGAAATGGTTTCTAAATGCATATTATTATCATTGTTGTTTGAATGATAAAATATTGATTCAGGCTAACGGCTATAAAAATTCAGGAAAAGGCCAGCCTTAATGGGAATTACAATAAAGGAGGTAATGGGGGAGGCAAGAACCGAGCAAACCCTGGGGAAAAGCAGGGTTTTTGTGTGACTAACCATGCAGTCAACGATCCTCTCTGGGCCTCCTCTGTAAATAAAACAAAGTACTTAAATACAGGGACCTGGTCCAGATAATCCTCTGGGTAAGGTTTTTAAGTAATAAATACACATGAGTAACTGTAACGTGCAAGGCTGTGAGGGTTTGCAGCATGGTTGCTGATATCAAGACTATAATCTGGCTCACATCACAGAGAAAAGATGGTGGGCTTCTCACCCATTTAGTCTGTAGTTGTCACCCAGACACAGAGCAAGCAAGATGAGAATGCCTCGCTGATAAAGGCACCAAGCCACATGGCTAACACAGACAAGAATAATGAACTAATTTAAGATATAAGAACTAATTAATAAGAAGCCTGAGCAACTAGGACAACCAGTTTATGATTAATGTATACCTCTGTGTTTTTCTTTGGGACTGAAAGGCTGTAGAACCAGGTGGAACAGAAACCTCAGTCAACACAGGAGGCCAAGGGTATGGTTAGTGCTAGACACTTGTCTTAGTATCCGTGAGAGTCAGTTTCGTTATTGGAACTATTTGGGAAGGATTAGGAGGTGTGGCCTTGGAGGAGGTGAGTCACTAGGGGCGGGCTTTGAGGTTTCAATAGACTCATAACCATCTATAGTGGGATCTGCTGCCCTCTTCTGGCTGAGAAGGGAAGCCAGGCTCCTAGACGTGCAGAGAGGGGAAAAGCATCTGTAAGTTGCTGAGATGAAGCAAGACAATTCCTAATACAGCCTTATGGTTCAGCTGGGAGCAGTTCTGAGCAAAAGACATTACAGCCGGGTCCAAAATAAGCCATTGGAGAGCCTGTCCAGCCTGTTAGAGATGTGTAGGCCTCGCCCAGTAAATTTAAGATGAAAATCAAGGAGCTACTGAAACACATGGCAGAGCCACCTATCAATAAGACCCATAGTGATCTAAGGAGATCCAGGTCAAACTCATATTCATTCATGGTGAACAATCTATGTGACAAAGCTACATGGTGGTCATTGCCACTTCTCAAACTCACCACATGATGTTGTTTCAACTGCATGCAACCAGGTTGTGAATTCCTAGTGAATCCATTCACGAGTGAGCCAAGATTCCTGGGAACCATCAATTGTCACATTTTAGCTCTTGACAAAAACACTTTCCAAATTAGTCACAAACAGTTCTGCCTCTTATGTGTTTTATTGTTTTCTTACGGAGCGTCTCACTGTGTAGCCCCAGACTAACACTGAACTGCTTGGCCTTCCCAGTGCTGGGAGTATAGGCGTACACCACCATGCCTGGCTCTGCATCCTCTGGAGAGGAAGACATTGGATAGCATGCAGACTCCTCTCCACCTTGAGAGCAATTCCAACAGCGTCACGTCAGGTGACTCATAACCACCTCCCACTCCAGCTTCAGAGCATCCAGTACCCTCTTCTGGCAGCCTCGGGCAGCTGCACACACATGGTGCACATACATACACCCAGGCACACACAGACATATACATCAATGCTATTTATTTCTAACAGATAATTGCAGTCATAATTAACCACAACCAAGTAATAAGCATCAAGAAACATGCTCTGTGGATATAAAATGAGGGGTCTGAAAGAGAAGAGGAGGAAAAAAAAACAAGATTTTCTTGATAATAGGATTTTAAGCTGAGCCTGAGAGAGAGTGGGAGAAAGCAAGGTGGGGAAGAAAAGGAATAGGACATTCCCAAGGAACAGGTAAGAAAATACATGGCTGGTGACAGCCAATGTGGCTGGCATAGGGACTCCACAAGCAGTGGCCACTGGTCTGCCCTATGTTTTAAGAGACAGCTCAAAGCTACAGAGCGGGCAAATTTACAGAGACAGATTTGTGACAGTGCTGGCAGCTGGGCTGGGGATAGGTAGTCATCACTGCTAGTGCTCACGCTAGAGGGAGCGAGGTTTCATGTCAGGGTGATGGAGATGTTTTAAAACGAATTGCAGTGACTCTGTGAACAGAGTAAATACACTAAATCGTACACTTTAACTTTATGGTAGGTGTCTTAGGGTTTCTACTGCTGCAAAGAGACACCATGACCATGGCAACCCACAAATAAAAACATTTCATTGGGGGTGGCTCACAGTTTTAGAGGGTTTAGTCCATTGTCGTCATGGAGGGACATGGCAGCATGCAGGCAGACTTGGTGCTGCAGAAGGAGCTGAGAGTTCTGCACCTTGATCCTCCACAGCAGCAGGAAGTGAACTGAGACACACTTCCTCCAGCAGGGCCACACCTACTCCACCAAAACCACACCTCCTGATAGTGCCACTCCCTATGACTTTATGGGCACCAGTTACATTCAGACTCCATAGTATGCAAATTATTTTCTCGTAAAGCAACTTTTAGAAAGTGTCAACTTTTATTTACTTAATCTGGCAGCGACTAGGCCTTGGTTTTCTTTATCCTTTGTGGTTTCTATTCTTTTCTATATTTTACCCCACTTGTCTGTCTGAATTTTCTTCCCCCTAACCTGTCTCTCTGCAGCCTCTGTCCTCTCCTGCCCCACCCCCACTCTCTCTTTCTCCTCACTCCTTCCCACTCCCCTCCACCTCCTTCTCTTCCTCTTTCTCCTGCCTCTGGGACCCTCCTCAAGTTAGCAGAAAGCTCAGGCCTTAGGTGGAGGACATGTGTGTGCTCCAGCCAACTGTGCAATGAGGATCCTCCACATGACTTTGTCCTCAGTCTTGGATCTACCCCAGCTGTTAAGAAAAAGAGGTTCTATTATCCCTCCGTGTCCTTCAGGAAATGCAGATTCCCAAGGCCTTAGCTATCTCTGCTGCTTAAGGAACACCCTGTAAATTAGTGGCTAAGACAAAGCTGGTTTTCTCACAGCCTTTGTAGATGAGGAACATGTGTGTAAGTTAGTGGGTTTGTGTGTGTGTGTGTGTGTGTGTGCATGTGTGTCAGAGCCTGTCTCAGACCGACCGTGTTGTCTGGGTATCTCACCATCCCAAGGTGCACTGGGAAGGGCTCTCTCCCAAGCAGTCACATGTTGTCACTAACTGGTTTCCTTTCCCTGAGGACTGCTGAGTTCTAGCTTTCCGCTGTGGTCACTTGGGTCTCTCTCTCTCTCTCTCTCTCTCTCTCTCTCTCTCTCTCTCTCTCATTCTCTCTCTCTTTCTCCCCCCCACCCACCCCCACCCCCGCAGCCTACAAGACAGCAGTGAAGGGAGCAGCACTCAGGCAGGCAAAGGGATGGTTTAGCTTAGGGCCCCATTCAGCATTTAGTTAGGGCTGGTGCACTCGGCGGCCTAGTGTCTTCGCTGGCCCGTACTAGATACACCTTCCCCCTTCAAACAATGCACTTGGCAACTTCAGAACTCCTTCAAACCAAGCTACACCAATCTTTAAACAATGGTATGAGTTTCCCTATCTATAGTAACACTCAAACTTAGACAATTTATATTAAATATACTTCCAACGTATCTGGGTATGAGGAACAGAAGGGCTAGCCCAGTCTGAACAGGTTTTGGCTGAGTGCATAGTAGGGCAAAGTTTTATCTTCTAGTAACCTTTCAGGGAGTCTTCCCTGTGTCAGTATGCCTGTGTATATTAATTAGTGCATTTAATTAAAATCAAATGCATTGTGAGAAGGGAAAAATGTATATATGACCCAAACTGTCAACCAAAATAGAGACCAGTCTAAACCATACTCCTTAGCAACCTTCTCTTGACCCCCATAAAAGGAAGTCCCAGGTGATAACTGGGACCCTTAGGTACTCTCCTGTCGATGCTGAAAGTGTCTCCCTCAACAGCCACCACTATTGCTGTGATCTAAATAAAGCTATCTTGCCTCTTCAGCAAATCTGTGAGTCCCTATTTTCAATCACTGGGATAAGAGGCCAAGAACCTGGAAACATGCAGCCCAGACCCCAGCCACCAGTAACAGTAGCAAAATCAAAGGCCCAAACTCTGGTAAAGGGACCGAAGACATTGCATCACGCATGCGCCTTCAGTTCACTGGAAGCAGGTGGTGAAGAGCAACCCGCCTCAGGAAAAGGATTCTACAGGATGAGAACAGCACCCGCCACAGAAGAAGCCTTCCTGCTGAATGACTGTTGTTGTCATCTCAATCCAGAGGTTTGCGGGCCGCTTGTACGGTGGTATTAGATAGACAGAAAATAGCAGAGTCAGGGAAGAAAACTGTATCTGTAGATTATTTTCTATGTGCTGTGATCATTTTACAAACAATAAAGCAGAGGCTTGGCAACATTCTGGAAGTCACCACAGCTGAGCGGCACAGGGCAAGACTCCATGACAAGACTCTACTTCCTGGGCTCTGGAGAAACAAAATTGCAAACTTTCCAAATATCGGAGAGTGTTTATTTCAGTGTACCATGTGACCGCTTGCATGTGTTCGTGTGCACCACAGGTGTGCTGGTGCCTCCAGAAGTACCCTGGAACTGGAGGAGTTACAGACCATTGTGAGCCACCCTATGGGTGCTGGGAACTGAACCCAGGTCCTCTGTAAAAGCAGCAAGTGCTCCTGATCACAGAGCCATCTCTCCAGCTCCGCAAATAGCGTTTTAAAGATGACTTCATTTCCCATCCCTAAATTTAAACATCCAGAGGCTATTTCAAGGTGCTCTCCCCACACACAGCCCTGCAGCTCTGAGCGATGAAAGACTTTCCCCCAATGCAATTCTGTATTTTTTATTAAGCTGGCAGGACCAGTGGACCAAGCTTAGCTGGATTTTCCTCCATAAAAACAAGCTTTTGGGAATACTATTGCTTGCCGGTGGTGAGGACAGAGATTCCAGGAGGCTGGTTTCAAGTGCTAAAATAAGAACATGAAGCAGCCATCTGCTGGAATAGAGGGGAAGCTAAGAGCCAACTGCTGCTGCGGCTGCTTCAAGCCCACCCAGCCCTGCAGAGGTAACTCAGGCTGGACACACACACACACTTACTAGTCTGTATAAAATAACCAGGCTAGCTAAGGATAAGACAATTATATTTTATTTATTATAAGGGGAAAACTCACGAAACAGGAAATGAGAAATCCAAGCATAGCAATGTCCCACAGGAAAGGATGCAGAGAGGGCGCACAGCTTTTTACCCTGGGTTCCAGCAAAGCCACGCCTTAACTAAGACCCACCTCTTAAAGTTAGTTGGCTAACAAGGTTCCCCATCACTTGTCCTTATTGATTTAAAGACGCTGATTTTCACAAGTTCTGTGTATGGAACTTAAAATGTGTACTGTACCTATAATTATCTTTTAAAATCTCTCCCTAGAAACTGATCTTGGGTGAAAGATTCCGGAGGGAACTGAGGCACGGGTCAAGATAGAACCCATGGCTGATGTGCCCTCTTCTGGCTGATTCTTCGCAGCTCAAGGTGAGCCGCACTCTGGGCACTCAGAAAGAGCAGACAGACAGTGGTTTAGAAGTGTCTGCCATTGGCCTGCAGACAACCCAAAGCCACTCCTGGGCACTCAGTGATTGAAGGATCTTCTAAAAGGATAGATCACACCAAAGCATGGCCCCATGTTTGTACAGTCTGGGTGAAAATGGTGGCAATAGTAATGGGGATAGTGGCCACTTTATTTAAAAATGTTTTCATGGGCTGGAGAGATGGCTCAGAGGTTAAGAGCACTGGCTGTTCTTCTGAAGGTCCTGAGTTCAATTCCCAGCAACCACATGGTGGCTCACAACCATCTGTAATGAGATCTGGTGCCCTCTTCTGGCCTTCAGACATACATGGAGGCTGAACACTGTGTACATGATAAATAAATAAATCTTTAAAAAAAAAGAAAAAAAAGTTTTCATATCATATATTTTGATCATATTTTCTCCTCTCCTAACTCCTTTCAAATCATGCCCACCTCCCTACCAATCCTACTTCATGTTCTTCTTCAAAAAATTGAAAATCCAAACAAACCAATAAGACTAAAAATAACAAACAGAAAAGCGCTCTCTCTCTCTCTCTCTCTCTCTCTCTCTCTCTCTCTCTCTCTCTATTACTCCTGGGCATGGGACCTGCCTTGGAGTGTCACGGTGGACACACCCAGCGAGACTCCATTGGAGAAGACTCTGATTGTCCCTCCCCCAGCAGGTATCAATCCCAAATAGCTTCTTCATTAGTGCTGGGCCTTGTGTCTGCTTCCCCTTGTCTGACTTGAACCTGTGTAGCCCTTGTTTGTGCATGCTGTCACAGTGGCTGTGAGTTCACACGTGCGTCAGCTCTGTCGTGCCTGGAAGACGCTGTTTCCTTGGAGTCACCCACCCATCCCCTCCGGCTCTCTACTCTTTCCTTCTCCTCTTCTACACAGGTTGCTGGGCCTTGAAGGGAGGAATTTGATAGCGATTTCACATTCAGGGCTGGGTTCAAAGTCTCTCGTTCTCCGCACATTGTCCAGGAATAGCAACTCCTTAATTGGGCTGGATAATATATTTCAATTTAATTATTAATGTGATTGAAATTAGATCTACCATTTCATCATTTTGCCCTCCGTTCTGCTTTTGGTGTTCTGGTTTGATCAAGTTTGGGGATTCGGTGCCTCTGTTTTCACTTCCTTTCCCACTTTGCACTGTTTGAAGACATTTTAGAATCCCATTCTACTGTGTCTGTTCCCTGTTCAACTTCAGCTATTTGCGTTACTTTTAGAGGCTGCTCCAGGGATTACAGAAGATACTCTTGTTTCTCTGGGAGTTAATAGCACACACTTCGTATGTAACAGACATTTCACAACCCTGCAGCTGCATCTACTCCCTTCTTCTAACGCACGCACAGCACTCTTCACGCCATTGCGGTTGTGTGTCCAACATATGATACCATGTGTCACATGTATTAGATGCTCTAATAAATGCAGCTACTTTTTTGTAAATAGCCATGTGTTATTAGAGGGGAAACTGAATTTTATTTACTTATCCAAATGTTTGCCCTCGGTGGTCTTCTCTTCGGAAAGTCTGGGCTCCCCTCTTGTATAGTTTCCTTATAGTCTGAAGACCTTTCCTTCCCATATAAGTCTATTGAAAAATGTTCCGTGTATGGCTGTGGTACAACTATACATATGCATGCAGTCTACGTATGTGTATGCATATATACCATATCCATGCAGTCTTTGTATTTGTACACATATATACCATATGCATGCAGTCTATATATGTGTATGCATATATACCATTGTTGTCGTTTAAATATGAAATGTTCCCCATAGCCTCATGTTGTCAGAACTTCTTTACCAGATGAGTGTCATTGGAGAACTGATTATGTCCTCGGGATACTACCTAATTAATGAATTAAGTCCTTAGTGGAGCCATAATACGATGGTTATAGAGGGGTGGAAGATGGGGTCTGTTGATGTCCTATCTGGGATAAGCAGATATCTGTGCACATTTCCCAGCAAGAGTCACCCACCAGTATACCCCTGAGAGAGCGTTCCCTGTAAAACTGTGCTGAATTATATCTCAAAGAACAAAATAAACATCAAGTAGGCCACACAGAAAAAAGCAAATGATTGAGCAAATAACTGGGAAAGAGAGCTCGCTCTTCTCTCTCTCTCTCTCTCTCTCTCTCTCTCTCTCTCTCTCTCTCTTTGGTTTTTCGAGACAGGGTTTCTCTGCAGCTTTGGAGCCTGTCCTGGAACTCCCTTTGTAGACCAGTAGACCAGGCTGGCCTCGAACTCACAGAGATCCGCCTGCCTCTGCCTCCCGAGTGCTGGGATTAAAGGCGTGCACGCGCCACCATCGCCCAGCCTCGCTTTTCTCTTATAGATGTAGAGCAAACAAAGGGACTAGGTCACCACTACATCATCACAACAGCGATCACTGTGGGTGGAATCCAGCAATAAATGCTAAAATTAGTGGACAAAGGCTTGAGGGAAAACAGGAAGTAGTTTTAAAGTATCCACCTCAAAATATTTACTAATTTCCATGGCCACATTCACAAACTCTGACACATCTCTTCGAGAGGTAGATTTTAATTACCCTCCCAATGTGTGTTGGACTCTGGGAACCTGTTGTAACAAATAGCATAAAAAGGTAAATATATTGATGGTATAGTGGAGAAATTTAGCTGACACCATCTTCAGCAAGTGACAGAAGATAAAAATCGCTGGAAGTAAGATATAATGACATCATGGGCTCTTTGATGAGAATAACATCTCACCTCTCTACTCCTCTCCCCAAAGCCTATAATCTCGGTCTAATCATGGGGAGGCATCAGACAAACCCAAATTGTAGATCATCCTACAAAATATCCAAACGAGATGTGATGGTTAATTGCGATGGTCAACATGGCTAGACATATAGGCACAGCAACGAGACATACCTCTGGGCGTGTCTGTGAAGCACTGGAGGAGAGGTGACGGGAAGAGAAGACAGGAAAGGGGCCAGAGGACATCGCAGCTGGAAAGGACTGAGGGAAACACGAGGATCGCTGCAGGAAAAACAGGAGGGAATTCATGAAAACATGACGATGCCCTGGCTGGGGTCCGGGAACCCAAAGCAAATGCTATGGGGGTCTTGGTGTGAGGCGGGTGTCTAAGGGATCTGTTAAGTTCGTTCATGGGACAAACGAGGGATTGGATATCCAGGGAAAACACGAAAGTAGCAAAGGCAGCGAACCCACAAGCAGCGAGCACAGCACACAAAGCGCAGGTGCAGAGAAAGCGGAAGTGACTGGATGAGGGGGCAAGGACCCCAGATGTGGGGAACAGAGAAGCTACGGCCACAGAGAGAGAAAGGAGCATGAAAATGACAGACTTTATCATGGCAGACAAACCACCCCCAAGGTTGGGAATCTGCCGGGGGCCTCTGGGTTGGACATTTTATAGGATCCCAGGGCCCTCCTCTTCCCCGACTGCCTGTCAGTCCCATTTACAGTTTTCTAGCTACTAGGTACTTTTCTTCCAGCTGGCCGTTAGCAATCAAAGCAGTTGGGTGGGGCACAAGAAGCAGCCCCTCTTAAAGGGGCTTTCCTTGCTTTCCTAATCAGTCTAAGATCCCCTGACCCTCCTTGGGGGATCCCAGTACAAAAACTGGAAAATACAAACGAAGTCTTTGACATTGTTAACCCATATGGGATTGCATTGGTTAGATTATTAGCTATAATCATCTCCCTTCAGATGGTGGAGCCAGGGTACTATAGGTTACTGGTGTTCAGAGGAGCCAGGTGAAGACTGTAGACCCTGCACTCCACAACCACTCCTCTATAAATAGGAACTATTCCAGAGGAAGAAGCTGTTGTTCTCATCCTCCCATCAAGCGTGGAGAAGAGGGATCATTTCTTGGCCCCCTCACCAATGATAGGGGTTGTTAGCCTTGGAACCTTTGCTAGTTTGATGGGTAAAATTTATCTGATACCTAATTCATTATTGTGGGAGGTCCTAAGCATTTTTCATGTGCACTGTATCTATTTTCCGTGTGTGTGTGTGTGTGTGTGTGTGTGTGTGTGTGTTGCCTACTCAATATATTATCCTTTGTTTCTTCGGCATCCCTATTCAAAAATCATTTTTCTGCTCATTTTACAGCTGTAAAATCTGAGGCTCAGGAGGGTGAGAAATTAACCCCCAAACTCCCCAGCAGCAAGTAGTTCAGAGAGCTTGAGCCAAGATCCACTCAACTCCAAGGCCCATGACCTTCCAGCATCTTGGATAAGTTGGGACTTGGCTATGTCTCTTAACCCCCTGCTTCCCATTGCCTTCTGGGATGAAGATTAATTAAATGCTAAAGGTTTCCAAGGCAGTCTAGTGGGTTTGGCTTAAAATGAGGAAGGAAACTGACAGATGTGACTAGTTACCAGCCGAGGACTCGAACTATTCTAGTCCATCTAGAAGCTAACACCTATTGGCTCCCAGGTATGGGATCCATGGCAGGCAGTGGTCTAGGCCATGGAGGCCATGTGCCTGTCTGACATACTCAGTGGTGTAGAGTCTCAGCTGAGATATTCCCAACTTCCCACTATCTCATCTGGCATCTGTAGGATAGTGTCCTTTATTTTGTTTCTCTTAGAAATAAAAATTTTCTATTTCAGGACAAATGTTGGATTGACAGTTCTCACGAAGCCCTTCATTAAACTCTAATTGTACAAAAACAGATGCTACAGTGGCTGGAGAGACGGCTCGGTGATTAAGAGCATTGACTGCTCTTCTAGGTTCAATTGCCAGCACCCTTGTGGCAGCTCACAACTGGCTGTAACTCCAATTCCAATCTGGTGCCCTCTTTTGGCCTCCTTGGGTACCAGACACACACTGGTGCACAGGCAACAAACACATCCCTACACATAGGATAAAATAAAGACAAGTTTTAAAAAGGATTTTACAAAAGAAAATAGATGCTACAGCTTCCTTCTTTTCATGGTCATCTGATACCTCCTTCTTTGCGATCAAAATTCAAGGTCACATGACACGGGAAAGTTTCCATCTTCAATTTTTGGCCCTTGCCAAGACCTTCTGTGGCAATTGTTCTTGCGTTGACATGTTGAGCACAGCGTTTATATATGTCTTATGCCGAGCATGACTCATCTTCCCACTAAGACATGAGACTCTCTGCTCATCAAAACAGTTATTTCACTCCAAATATTTAGCAGGTTACTCTCAGCCCCGCCTTATTAGTGCCTTTAAGTCACACTAGCAAGAATCACCGCCGCCAGCATTTGTTGCACACCTAATGGATACCAGACACTACTCAGGGCTCTCCACACTTTGTCACATAACATCTTCAGCTCCATATTGCAAACGGGACGCTGAAGACAGACAGGTATGCACATTTGCCCCGCCTTACACAATCAGAAATTGGAAGAGCCAGAGAGTCTGACTTCAGAGCCACACACTCTATGACGCTTGAGCTGTATGGATCTTTATTGAATCACCGATTTGAGAAGTTAGGAAAATCCATTCTAAGAATAATTTGAATCATCAAAATCAAGAGCCTTAAGTGTCAGAGGAAGCAGTATTGAGAAGAAATTCTCTGATGCAGAACAGTCTATAGCCTTGTCTCCCAGACTTTTGTCACCTGCCAGTCCACCTCCTTAGCATTGTTACATTGTTTCAGATAGAACCTGTTCCTTTAGTCACTTAATATCTTTTCAATTGACTTAATTGTTTCTGCCCAAGCAAGTTACTTAAAAAGGAAAGTGACCTCGTGTCACTATTGTAAATGGAAAGGCAGTATCACTGACTTTAAGCAAATGGTAACCTAAAAATAAATACTATGGAAATGAAACAATGCCAAAAAATTATAGTCAGATGCCCTTGCCTGCCAAAGCACTGAGGCTTGCTAAATCCAAGTCTCTCTCTCTCTCTCTCTCTCTCTCTCTCTCTCTCTCTCTCTCTCTCCCCTAAAATGGGAGATTTAGCAAGACTTAAGAGAGGTATTTTTGACGGAGTTATCAAAGGTAATCAGAAGTGAAAGAAAAGGAAGAAAAGAGTCCCTGTGGATGTAGGGTTTGGGGTCAGAAACGCCCATGTCCTAATTCATCATTGAAGGGCAGGAACTCAAGGCAGGCGCCTGGAGGTGGGAGTTGCTGCATTAGCCATGGAGGGGTGCTGCTTACTGGCTTGCTCTTCATGACTTGCTCAACCTGCTTTCCTATAGAATCCAGGACTGCCGGCCCAGGGATGACACCACCCACAACGGGTTAGGTCTCCCCACCTCAATCATTAGTCAAGAAAATGTCCTACAGACTTGTCTAGAGGCTAATCTGATGGAGGCAGTTCTCTTTTTCCACATGACTCTCTCTCTGATCGAGTTGACATAAAACTAGTCAGCACAACAACAAAAAGGAGAAAAGGTGGCAAGGATTACTAGAGAAGAGGGAAACAGCAAGGAAGTGATCTCTGGAAGGTTTCCTGGCCGGCCGTGATCACCTTGGACCTATTACATAGGTCTACTCAAGCCTGGGTCGTTAGTAGTCTCCAGCTCCTGCCTCCGAAGTTAGCCCCATGGCAGCTCTGGAAACTGCTCCTTTAGAGCTAAGGAGAACAATTCTCTTTCTCACTGCAGGTGTGCTTTGTTTTTCTGTCCCGTAAGGGCTGCCATCTGGGATCCACGGTTTACAAGCTCTCCAGTGAGGGGGCTATGGTGCAATAGTACCCTTAAGGAGGAGAGCAATGCTTATGGGACTCGCTTTTCTGCCTTGTTCTAACAAGCCACCCTCTGTGCCTCTTTCTTGTGGAACCTCATACCACAACACAAGAACCTCTGGCCACAGCTAGAAGAACTCACAGCCCTGGACTCTGGGTGATTGTGCCTACAACTATCCCGATGCTGCAGGAATTTCACACAGGAAGGGGTGCCACGTCATCGCAAAGGCAAAGGCCAGCTTCATCCAGCAAAGATGGCCCTGGCAACCGTCAGCAAGTTAGAATTGAAAACTCCCAGGTCAAGTGACCTTGAATGATAGTCTGCAGCAAGATGATACTAGGTTGTGCTACTTTAGAAAGAATTACCTAAACATTTCTTCTCCCACTTTAATAATAATAATAAGTAATTTTATTTTTTTAATTCATAATTTTTTATGTCCATTTTATGTCCATGAGAGTTTTGTCTGCATGTGTGTCTCCGTGAAAACGTTGGATTCCCTGGAACTGGAGTTACAGACAGTTGTGAGCTGCCAGGTCGGTGCCGGGAATTGAACCTGGTTCCTCTGGAAGAACGGCCAGTGTTCTGGTTCCTCTGGAAGAACAGCTCCTGAGCCATCTATCTGGTCCCCAAGTATCTTTATAATGCAGGGAAGTTAGAGGTACCGCCTTGACAACTCAGAGATGAGTCACAGATGGTGGGTACCTCCTACCTAGATCATGGTTTGGTGCAAACGTCCCCCGTACCTTTTTATGTATGGGTCTAGGTTGCCAGATAAGCTTCGGGGAAGTGATTGGATGCTGAGGTCTTGACCTATATGTGGACAGATTTACTGATGAGCATGACTAAAGGTTATGGTAAAGAGTTAGAGGATGCTACGGGAAGGATGCAGGTCCCTGGGAACATGTCCTGGGGCTATACGGTGCCTTCACCCCTTCCTGTGTACCCTTTCTCTGCTTCCAAGCTGCTGCGTTTCCATATGCTATTCCCATCCAGACAGACCAACACCCCTGAAACCATGAGCTAGCCAAATAATTCTCTTTACGTTGTTCTCTGGGTGTTCTGGCCACAGTGATGCAAAAGTACCTACTTTAGTCACTGAGATGGGGGCGGGATAGACTCCTGGAGCAGGAGGCAGAAATGAGACCTGGACAAGGAACTGCACTGCTTTTTTTTAAACCAAAACATCCTTTTAAAAGTTCCCATTTTGGCCAGTCAGGGGTAGTACACGCCCTTAATCCCAGCACTTGGGAGACAAAGGCATGTGAGTTGGAGGCCAGCCTGGTCTACAGAGTGAGTTCTAGGATAGCCAGGGCTACACAGAGAAACCCTGTCTCAAAAAGCCAAAAAAAAAAAAAAGTTCAATTTTGAACCCCTCCTTTACCAGCTTTATCAGCTAACTTGTACAAGTTTAGGATCCGTGTGTTTCTTATGTTTTCACCTAAGACACAGACCTGCTGATTAGAGAGGATAGTGAGTCTGACCTGAGAGATGCCAGTATTCAAGAAGCCTGCTCAGACACACGAGAAAGGGGCCTGCCTATAGACAGGGTTTCTGTTTTTACATTTTAATTGATTTGTTGTATGGGCATGTCTGCCATGACTCACATGCGGAGTTCAGAAGTCAACCGGTGTGAGCTGGTTCTTTCCCTCCACCAAGTGGGTTCGAGAGACCCAACTTGGGTCATCGGCATGGGCAGCAAGTGACTTGAACCACTTGAACTATCTTGCCAGGCCTAGCTGTGGGTGGAGCCACCCTACCCTGGGTATCTGTTACCATCTCTGCTGACCTCTGGTCTCCTTCAGGGTTGGAAAGGGCTAATCGCCTCCCCACCCCTACTTACTAGTCTCCTCTGTGCTGCTGAGAATGCTGAACACAGATGGTACCCAGCTTGCCAAGACCACACATACAGCTAGAGAGATGGAGACAGGACCTCCTAATGCCTGTCCCTATCCTTTCCATGACTACACACTTCCCATTGCTCAGCTTCCAAAGTTCAGTCGTAGTTGGATGCTGTAGTAAGGGTGCAGCTGGACTCCAGGACGAGGAACAGTTCTCAGAGGCATTCAGGACCATCCACACCCACAGAAGGAAGGGACCCAGGATCCGAAGGCCGCAGCCATGCCATAGGTTCCATAAATTAAGCCGCTAAACATGCCCAACTTGCTCCAATTCCCCAGAAGGCTGGCAGAGTCTGAAGGCTGCAGGCTTCACGGTGGGGTCACGGTGTGAGCCTGGCTTATTATCCGACCTCTGAGGAGCGATAAGAGAGACGCGTTGCTCTCCCCAAACTCCGTCTAGATGAAGCTCAGGATTAGACCACCCAGAAAGTGCTTGTGCCGTGCCACCCTTCATAGAGCACACGCAACAGGTGCTGTTCCCAGCCTGTGAGGGGATGCTGACTGGCACAGAATCCAAGCCTGCAGTGTGGGCGGAGGAGCCAGGTGTTGGCTTGTGTTCTCGGGGGCTGTATGTCCGCAGCTCTCAAAGGCTCAGGTCCTCAGCCTCTCATTCATAAAAGTGCTAGTTTAGACTGTGTTTGTCTGCTGGGGCCACCACAGCAAAACACACAGCCTGGGAACCTTAAGTGGCAAAAACATATCGGCTCAGTAATGAAGGCTGCGAGTCCAAGACAAGTGTCAGCAGAGTGAGGACTTCTCTGTCTGTCTGTCTGTCTGTCTGTCTGTCTCTCTCTCTCTCTCTCTCTCTCTCTCTCTCTCTCTCATTTCTGGAGGTTTACTGGTAATCTCAGCACTCCTAGTTGGTGTACCTATCACCCTATCTCTGTTTCCAGCAACACATCATGTGTCTGGGTCCCAACTCCCCTTTTGTGTAAAGACACCGGTCACATTGGCTTGAAGCACACCAAACGACCCTGTGTTAACTAATTTTACTTTCAGTGACCTCGTGTGCAAAGGGCACCTCACAGGCTAAGGTGGAGCAGGTGAAGCCACCACACCCTCTGCATCTCTTGCCATCTCTTCTGGCCTCCAGCCTCCTTCCAGGTTAGAAGGACTTCGTCTCCTTCTCCAGTCTCCTCATTACTGCCCTTGCCAGATGCAGCCCCTCTATCTAGATGTGGCCCTCTCTGTCCAGATGTGACCCCCCTCTTCCCAGATGCGGCCCCTCTATCCAGATGCGGGTTCTCTATCCAGATGTGGCTCCTCTATTTGGACTTTCCAGCCTTGGGGACCACAAGCTGAATTCTGTGTTTTAAAGTCTAGGGGATGGAAAGTTGGTTCTGCTGCTAAAGGCTCTAGCTGCTCTTCCAGAGGACCGTGGCTCTGATTCCCAGCACTCACATCAGGTGTCTTACAACCAAACTCCAGTTCCAGGGGATCTGCCACACCCTTCTGGACTCTGCAGCCACTGAACACATGTGGTACAGACATAAAACATAAAAGTAAAATTACAAGGTACACGGGAGTGAGTAAAACATAAAATCAAATTAAAATTTTATCCAATATGATATTTTATCAAAGCAATAAAAAATATGCCGAGAGTATCCATGTACCTTTTATAGCCACCTTTTATTGCATGTTTAAAACTTTATATAGCGCCACCCAACTGACTACTCCCTCTGCAGTCTCTTTCTGCTCTACAACTGGTCTCTGAGACATCTTCATGTTGGTACATATGTCTACAGTTCTGAGACATCTTTATGCCGGTACATACGTCTACAGTTCGTTCATTTTAAATGCTGAATAAATGGGCTAAAACAACTTCTCTTTTTTCCTTTTGTTTTGTTGTTGTAGCTGGACTTGCAAAAAGGTTCTTTTCCTATCAGGTTTCTTGTTCTCCTCTACAACATAGACTCGGGAGTGAACCCGAAACGAGAAGGACATCCTCAGTTCTTCTGGCTGCTCCTAACCACCTCTTGAAAGTGGCTTCTGTGGCTTTGCCTCCTACCCGTGTACCTGTGAACTCCACCCCACCCCATTAGAGCTGGTTTTATCAGACCATGTACAATTGTGCCAAGCTAATGGGTATGAAATGGGATATTGATGGGATTTTAATTTGCATTTTTCATTTTCAGCAGGGAAAGTTAAGCCTTCTTTCTTGGCTTTATTTAAATGGTCTAATCCTTAGATATCTCTCCTGGTGATTCAGGGGAAGAACAGATTAGCTTTTAAATTGAATTCTGGCTTCCAGTAACTAAGTCCTCCAACTCTCCTCATCCATGGGAAAGAAATCTGGTTACCTGAATTGTCTGTACCAGTTGACCTCGTGGAGGGTGAAGGATATAGCCAGGAAAGGGGCTAATTCTACCCTACTCCACCTGGACGGCTGAAGGCAGACGGTGCCCCTGGTGGTAAACTATAGTATGGCAAGTACCGTAAAATTTTAGAGCATTAATCTTAGCCAGGCTCAGTGACACACAGCAATAATCCCAGGAATTTGGGAGGCTGGGGCAGGAGAAGTACAAATTCAAAGCCAACCTGGAATACATAGAAAAATCCTGTAAACAGATGGGGAGGGAGGGAGATGGGAAGGGAGGGTGGGTGAGAAAGAGAAAGAGAGAGGGGAAGAGAGAATGAATATATTGGTTTCAGTATTTTAACTTACCTCCTGCTAAAGTCTGCAATGTCTATCTAGCTGACCCTTCCCAAGATGGCTTTACCTAGAGATGCACAGAGTCACTCTGTGAAGCCTAAAAATAGCACAGCCTTGAAACTGTGGGGTGCTCCTGACCCCATGGCTCCCACCCAGAGCTTCCACCTCAGCTAATCTGACCTTTGAACCAGGCCCCTTTCGTTGGGGCTGACAAACATAATCTTATTTTTTTTTAATATTTTCTTTTAAATCCTCACTTAATAGAAGAAGTGGGGGCCGGGGAGATGAGGATAGCAAGGACCACTCAGCCTCCAGAAAGGCAGCTGTTTGGCTCCTAGGTCAGAGCTCAAGGAGCTGGATATGGGGCATCAGGAGTGTCCACTCGCCTGAGTCCTCTCCCTGCATAGAGTATTGTTAGTGGGCAGACGGGGGCTTGGCAGGAAGTCTCTTGTCCTGCAAACACAGAGGACTTTCTCAGAGAAAAAAATACGAAATGATGACATCTGCCAGAGTACCCTGGGGCCTGCCAAGGTGGCCCCGCTCAGGCCAGGACAGAATTTGGCTTTGACCAAACCCTAAGCGGAGAGCCAAAGCAAACAATAGCAGGACCCCTGCCCCGCCCAGGTCCTTACCTCAGTACCTGGTGACTGGGACCTCCCCTGGGAGCTGTCTTTGCAGGAAATGGCCTCAGAGCACAAAGGAAGAGGTTGTGTGTGACCAGTGTCAGGAAGGCTCTGGTCTCCAGGAAGGAAAAACAGAGCCAGAACTAAAATCACAACACTTGGCAACAGGGAGTCTCCAGGGCACGGGGGCACCTGATGAGTGACATGCAGGAAGCATGCAGGGGAGGGAGTGGATGCTTGGCTGGATCCGGTCTGTCCACGTTTCCCTGGCCATGCTGGGTGGGACACTTTCTCCAGTCTGGAAGCAGGAACAAAGATGGTGCTGGAGCCAACAGTCCTCTCTTCTTCTGCAAGACAAGATCCTGTGGTTGATTTGCTGATGGGTTCCATCACAGCCCCAGGACAGAATCATTTCGATATCATTGCCAGGGGCTAGCTTTTAAAAACTACTTTTATATACGTATGTTGTATTTACATCATGTCCCTGCCCTCCCCGAGCTCCTCCCACATCTCTCACGCTTCTCCAGTCCATGGCCCCTTTGTCTTTAATTATTATCGTTACATATGTAATCAAAGAAATACGCTAACACAACCTGCTGCGTCCATTTAGTGTTGCTTAAATGTACATTGTTTCTTTAGGGCTGACCACTTGGATAATGAATTCGGGGCCTCACGTCTGGAGACAACTGATTCTCCCTCCCTCGGCAGTCTTTAATTGCCTGGAGCGCTTCACTTAGGGGTGGGACTGCACGGCTAGCATCTTTTAAAACTTCTGTTTTAGAGTTCGTACCATAAGAATAGCAGCTGCCTTTGCAGACGGCCACAGATACTGCAATGGCCCAGTGAAACATCGCGTTCAACCGCAAGTCCTGCACACTTGGCCCGTGCTCTCACAAATGTCAGCTGAAGCCACACGGCTCGGACAGTCTTGAGAGGATGGTGATGCAGCCGTGTAGGGACCCAGCACTCCTAGGGCAGATGCTCAGAGCTGGAGAGGGGTGAGCCCAGAATAGGATCACTGGCCTTCCTACCGTGGTCCCACCCGCAGGTACTGAGCACCGGTCTCTTGCTGAGCACCGTGATGGAGGAACGCTAAGCGACAGACCAAAGTCTCCACCTCCGATGTCGTGATGACGATGCTGTGGGAGGAAGCGTCTAGACAGTGAAGAGACTGAGCGAAAGAAAGAGGTACTGACAGAGGTCAGACCGAGTGACCGAGTGAGCAGGCCTGATAGGCTTCCTGGGGGGAGAGGAGCCCTATACAGGTGACCAAAGGAAGATGAGCTGAGTCTCAGGTGGGCCCTGTTTCCTCCTATCAGGGAGGAGTTGGAGTAAGGAGCAAGCAAGGCTTTGGAAATCAGCCCCTCCCTCTATACCCCTACCCCATCCCACCCCACCCCATTGGGAAACACTTGTTTAGCCAAGACTCCCATCTCCTCAACACTGAGGACCTTCCTTGCCCACTTTCCCACGGCCTTCCGTCCAGCGTCAGCCCTTCCAAGGCCTGAATGTACCTTAAACCCAACTCCTTCCCCCACCTCTCCTGAGTCCTGCACCCAGGCCAGCCCCACTGTTGGGAGGAAACACTGGCTTTGCTCTGGTCGGGTGGGGGCCGATGGAAGAGGGGGAATGGGCTGCCCCTCTGCTGTTATTTTTGTTACCCACCCCATCAGCTGTGTGACCCTCTCCTTCCCACCCACGTAGAAGGAGGAGGACCAGGTTCACCCCAGCACGGAACTTCTCCTCAGGACCCACCAAGGAGCTACCAGCTGGTAATGGGGTGCAGAGGAGCATAAGAAGTCCAAAAGCCAGGAATGTTCATTAGAGCCCCCAGCCCCGTTTCGGGGTACCAGAGCTTCACTGCGCACACCGCCCAGAACAGTGTTACAGCTCCAAAGTCCCTTTTAGGTAGAAAAACAAAATATAAGGTGTGTGATTCCCTATCTTGCGACTATAAACCCCTCTGGTAAGGCAGATCCTGTCTTCCCAAATTTCCGCGTTGACGCTGGGGTTTTCACTCTCCTCCAGAGAAAAAGAGAGACTGGGACTGGCAGCCCCCTGCCTCAGGACCCGACTGTGGAAGAGGGTGAGAGGGGCTGGGGCACACAGGCCCGCCCCAACGTGCAATGTCAGATTGATTAAGTTCCTCACGGTCCTGAGCTCCCTAATGTTTTTCTCTGAAATGTCTCAGCTCTAAACGATCGTGACCCAAGGCAATTTACAGTTTCTTCCATTTTTTTTAATGAAGTCTGATTTAATAGTCGGAATGGTTAATGGCCTCGTCTGTCACACATAATAAAACAGAGCCTAATTGTGTTTTAAAAAGGCCCTTTTGGTATGAACAGAAGCAACTTGATTGAATTGTGAGAGGGCTTTGGTGTGTGCTAAGATGGCTCGTGCTGAGTTGCCGTTCCGTTCTCCCCTCACCCGCCATCATCCTCTCTACTACAGGAATTTCCGAACTCCCCAAACCAGTTCAGATTCATGCTGTCTTGGCTCACCTCCTCAGGATGCCCCATCTCAGTGCTCACAGGGATCCACACAGCCTCTTCTAATTATAGCCCCTCCCACGGCAGCAAATGTCCTGTACCCATTTCATACCTGGGAAAACCAAGGCTGGCTTGTGCCCAAGTCTCCAGGGTGGTGGTGAGTCAGGGCCTTGGCAGCTGGCCCTCCGGCCCAGCCGGATCTTGAAAAGCTTTCTTCCGCTGTGGCTGGAGAAGGCCTACAGCCAGGCAGGTCTTGACATGAGTCCTGCCCTCTCAGAACCACTGTGGTGAGCCACAGAACCTAAAACCCATGGAGAGACTGCAGCAAAGAAGACCCATCACCAGGAACTGGGAGTTCATTTAAAGGGGCCTGAGATACGTTTTCAGATCCTTGAGCAAATAGGGTTCTGCAAAGTATATACATGGTGCCCTCCTGTAGGAGAGTCACAGAGGCAAGACAGGGCTGCCACCCTGCCCTGCTACTGCCCATGATATGTCAGTACCAACTGTGCAAACCTAGCCTGGCCCCTCCGCCAGGCACAGCGGTTTGTGGAGGTCAATGGCCAAGGGAAGTCTGGCAGGGATGGCTGTCCCTGGGAAGGAGGACAGTGAAAAGGGCACTGGGCTCAGGATCCTATGACAAGACTGGCCCTAGGTTGCTCCTTTTCATCAACCTGCCCTGTGCCCTTCCCAGAGGACCAGCCCTGTCTGTAAAACACACTCTGGTCCTTTCCAAAGCTGGGAACTTTGTGAGGTCACCTCCACACAAACCGGAAGACTATGGGAACTTTAAACAACATCTTGGAAGATAGGATTGCCCCTCCCCACCTTATAGTCACATAACCCCAACTTCAGTGAAAACCAACTGAGGGTGAACAAGGGGCCCAGCTGAGGCTGTTTTGAATGTGACAGCTGAAGGGCAAAAGGACACGTAGGTCTTTGGCCAGAGGGGCCAGAGACTGGGAGAAGCATGCAGAAATGACAGCAAATTCCTCTGTGCATGGCTGGGTAAGAGGCAGTACACGTCTGGGCAGGGACCCCTGGCTTCTCCAATGGTGTGGTAGGGGTGGTGCAGAAAGGGAGTCTTGGTCCCAGGCAACTCAAGATACAGACACAGAGTAAGGATGGAGCTGCAGTCAGATAGAGTGGGGCTACAGTCAGATAGAGTGGGGCTACAGTCAGACAGATTGGGGCTATAGTCAGGTTGGGCTACAGTCAGACAGAATGAGGCTACAGTCAGACAGGGTGGGACCACAGTCAGACAGAGTGGGGCTACAGTCAGACAGTGGGGCTGCAATCAGTGAGAGTAGGGTTGTAGACAGAGTGGAGCTGTAGTCAGTCAGAGTGGGGCCTGGACAACAGTTTCCACAATAATATAGCCCCTGTTTCTGTCTGGATGTATGTGGAGGGTGAGTGGCCCCACAGGACTGTCCTCCTCTATGAATGTCTGTGGTGTGTTAAGAGCAGAAATCCCACTGCAGGCAGGGAGCTTATTGTCCTCCACTCCCCTCCCTCTGTCTCCAGGGTGCTGGAATGAAGGCCGAGCAGGGCTGGGGAGGTGGCTCAATTGGGTAAGAGTGAGGACCTGAGTCTGAATCCCCAGCTGCCAGGCACAAGAGCCATCAAGGGAGTGAGTTCCCATAATCCAACACTTAGGAGGCAGTGGTCACTGGTACTTACTAGTAACCAGCCTAACCCTAGGCTCAGTGAGAGGAATTAGGTGGGGAATGATAAAGCAGATCACTCAACAGCGTCTTCTGCCCTTTGTGTGTGCACACGTGCACGCGCATGTGTGCACACACACAGGCGTGGGAGAGGAGATAAGTTCTACTTAGGCACAGTTGTGTATTCTCGAGTTCAAGACCAGCCAGGGACAGCACTGCAAGGCTCCAACACAAAAAAGCAAAACAAAAACTTTAGAAAAACCTGACGCTTTGTCTTTTGATGCCAAAAGTTCTGACTAGACACAGGAACACATTCTCCTTGGGGACCTGAGCAGGGAAATGATTTGTTCCTGCTTGTCTCTGGCACCATCTTGTAAACATAAAGGAGTGTCCCAAGGGGTGAGCTGGATGCTTCACTTGCTTTCTGTTTCCTTACTTAGCCTCTAATAAACATGCCCTCACCTGGTGTCCTGTGTCCCTACCCCTTGGGTCCCCCACTATTGTTTGTAACAAGGGCCCCTTCTCCCTCTCTGTGCTGCATGCAAACAGAGAAAGATGGCTGAGGAGACTTCAGGACAGGTGGTCTTTTCAGTCAGCATTGAGCCAACAGCTCCAGCGCTCAGGGCTTTCCACTCCCAAGGATCGCGTGGCGCTCCAACCAGGTCCAGAGAGCTCTGGGCTGTGGCTCTGCCCCTATTTTCTTCGCGCCAGCACCCAGACTGGTGTATCAGCCTCCCTGCGACATGGAAGTCTTGAGCAGGGGCACCAGGGAACATGGCATACTCATATGGTCTCATAAGCTCCTGCTTGCATAGTTTGCTGCTGGTTTAGCGCTCAGGGTTGGCAGCATCATGCGGGTAGTATATCTTTTCCTCAGAGGGCCTGCAGAATGTTTTTGTGCAAATGCTGGGCTCTGGGGGTGCCAGCAACATTCTCCGGTGCTCGGTTCCCTCACACTTATATCACTCTTGTGTCTTCTCGGTTCTTCTCGATGTGTGACAGCCCTCCCCTTCGTTCCAGCCAGTTAGTCCTTCCTACTTGTTCAGTCAGCGGCAGCTCTCCACTGCGCTTGTGTGCCCCGTTTCTACCCTTTCCCTTATTCCCCGCTCCAGTCTCCTGCTGCCCATCACGGCAGGCACAGCCCACTGCTTTTCTCTCTCCGCTGAGTCCTTCTCTGAGAACCAGATGTGTTTCTCAACCCTCGTCCACAGAAACCCTCACGCGTCCACCTTATTCCTCTGTACTTATTATTGGCAAAACTCTGGACATGGTCTCACTGTCCTGTCTCAAGTTCCTCAGCTCATTCTTTCTTGGTCTGAATCACTCGGGATTTTGGTGCACTGCTTACAGAAACCGGCATTATGTTGTCACCAACAATGCCCATAATTCTAATCTAATAGTCTTTCCGTTCATTGTTTTGTTTTGTTGTTTTTTTTTTTTTACTTGCCAGTAATATTTGAAACCCTCTTTTCCTCCATGCAAGGTCATCTCAAGAACATTAGCCCTCCAACATCACCCCCACCCGGTCTCCTTACCAGTGTCAACCCTTGAACTTTAGATGATCCATGAAAACGTCTATACCCCATTGCTAGCCATGTGCATTGCCTAAGTGGCCATCGGTTACACAGCACTGGGGTCCACCTTACTGCTCCAGCCTTGTCACCCCCCGACTTCTCACTGACATGCCCAGCTGCTAAGCCAATAGCTCCATTGGAATGGAGGAAACATATTAAGAACTCAGCTCTGTTTGCCCCTTATCCCTTCGTCCCATTCCACATTCTTCTGGTGGGACTGGGTTATCAGCAACTTCGTACTCAAAGTGAAAACACCAACATCCCCCATTGAGAGCAATCAGTTTGCCTCATCTTCAGAGTACATCCTACAGCTAGCTGCTTCTCCTCACTGACACCACCATTTCATCTGGCTCATTTTGGCAAGGGCCCTTCAGCTGAGCTCTCCATGACCAATCAACGGCTTCTCACAGTTCCCCAAGGGCTTGTGGCACAGAACAAAAGCCGGGGTGTTCACCATAACTGGCAAAGGCTCCTGAGATCGGGCCCATCACTGCCATTTCTCTTTATCCCCCAGAGGCTTCCAGTTACACCTCGGCCACCCCGGATGTCCCCAGACTCCCTCAGCATCTCCCTCCTCAGCTGTGCCACTTGTAGACAGCCACACGGCTTGCTGCGATGGGCCTCTGCTCGTACATCCTCTACCGGAGTCTTTCTCAATCACTTCTTGAGCTTTTGCCTAAGACGGAGTGGAGAGGATGGTTTCCTGACTATTTTCTAGAAAATGGTTTCCTCCCAATGTCCCGTTACTCTCCTATCCAGTTGATTTATTTGTATATTGTTTATTGCTGTGTATACCTCTCCTCCTTCTTCAAGTTAATACGTAAATTCTATCATTCTGCACTTGTGTGCCCCAAAACTCAGGAGCCATCTGGGCACTGGCTCCAGGAAGAAAAAAAGAACACAATGGCAGGCAGACTAGCCCTCTCTCCCTCAACCCTGGCTTGTTCTGTTGCAGGAATCAGCTCAGTATTGGCTTTTCCTCTGGAAGACAGGGAGGAAGCCTGAAGACAGCCCCTGTTACTGTGAGCTCCATCTGGTGCTCTCTCGTGCAGTGTTGAATTTCACTCACATTCTCTTGTGGACCAGGTTTTCTCCTCCATCACTCCATCAGCTAAGATCCTGTGTGCTCACTGATGGCCTTCAGCTCCAGTCCCTCACTTGGGGACTGTCAGTATCAGGGGACATTTGACCGGCTGATCTATCTGTTTGTCCTCTGTAGCGGGAGACTGCTCATTCGTTTCCTGGCCCAGACCCGAATAATCACACAGAAACTATATTAATTACACCACTGTTTATCCTATTATCTCAGGCTTCCTAATAACTCTTACATCTTAAACTAACCCATTTCTATTAATCTGTGTATCACCACGAGGCTGTGGCTTATGGGTAAAAGGTTTCTGGGTGGCTTTCTCCTTCAGCAGCTCCATGGCATCTCCCTGACTCCACCTAGTCTCTCAATTTAACTCTTCCAGCCTGGCTATATTCTGCCCTGTTATAGGCCAAGGTAACTTCTTTATTAGCCAATGCTAATAAAACATATTCATAGCATACAGAAGGGAATCCCACATCAGTCCTCCAACCTCGCTGGCAGCTCCATGTCCTTGGCTGGCTCCTCGCCACCTTCCCAAGCTCACTGCAGGGGTACCTCTGAGCAGCATGCCTTTCTCTCTGTATCTATAATCTTGGCAAGCACCCTCACCCATGCCAGGGCTCTGTTCATACATACTCCTGTGTGTGACTCACCCTTATCACCAGCATTCTTTCTCTCCAGCCTGAAAGCTGCCCTGACCAGCTAGGGTTGAGTGACTTCTGAATGACACCTTCTCTAGTTTACTGGGCATTTTATGCTTTGTGGATAAAGTACATGTTTCAGGATATGAAATTATAGGTTGACATAATTTTGTTATTGTGTTGTTTTCTTTTAGCACTTAAAAATCCATTGTCTGGTAACTTACTTTTGTGGTGAGACACTAGCCATCATTCCCCGGGCAGCCCCTGCATGCACTACTATGCCATCTTTCCCTTTGACCTTTGAACGATTATTTTCTTAGTTCTGATCACTTACCTAACAGTTTGACTGTGTGCTTATATAGAGAATATTTGTGTTTGTCCTGTATAGGATTTATTGGTATTCCAGACTTTGGAAAATTTGAAGATTAATTATTTTTCCTGCTGACCGCTTCTCTTCTCCTTCTGACATTGTAATTACATGTGGACTAAACCTGATGACCCAGGTCAGTGAAGCTGTTTTCTTTCTTTCTTTTTTTCAATTAAAATGTTTTAGATTTCACTATTCTATTGCATGAATGTTTTTCCTGTATGGATGTTTGTGCATCACACTCCCACCTGGGGCTCTAGAGGCCAGAAGAGGCCACTGGATCCCCTGGAGCTGCATTTATAGGCCGAAGTGCGCCACCATGCAGATGCTGGGATTTGAACCTGGGTTCTCTAAAATTATCTTTTGTCTGTGTTCTTCATTTGAATGACTTCAAGTTTGCTAGCCTTTTCTTGGATTAATATCTGTCTTAGTTAGGGTTACTATTACTGTGATGAAACACCATGACCAAAGCAGCTTGGGGAGGAAAAGGCTTATGTGGCTTACACTTCCACAGTACTGTTCATCACTGAAGGAAGTCAGAACAGGAACGGGGCAGAATCCTGAAGGCAGGAGCTGATGCAGAGGCCATGGAGGGGTCCTCACTGGTTTGCTCCCCCTGCTTTTTTATAGAACCCAGAACTACCAGCCCAGGGGTGTTCCCACCCACAATGAGCTGGGCCCTCCCATATTAATCACTAATTAAGAAAATGATCTACTATCGTGCCTGTATCCCCATAGTACACAGGCATTTTCTCAGTTGGACCCCCTCCTCTCTGATGACTCTAGCTTGTGTCAAGCTGACATAAAACTAGCCAGCACAGTATCTGTGGACACTTTATTAGATACGTTACATCTTCTGATTCTGAAGTTTTGACTGGGGTCTTATAGTCTCCATGTATTCCTGTTGGCTCCTCAAAACAGTGCCCAATCCCAGCACTCTGGAGACAAAGGCAGGCGAATTTCTGTGAATTCCGAGTCTGTATAAGAAATCCAGCTGAGTTAGCCATGGGGAACAAGTCCATAAGCAGTATTTTTCCACGGCCTCTGCACTTGTTCCTGCCTCCACGTTCCTGTCCTGCTTGAGTTCCTGCCTTGGCTTCCCTCAGTGATGGACTGTGATTGGGACTTGTAAGCCATAAAAACCCTTTTCTCCCTAAACTGTCTATGGTCATGGCATTTATCACAGAATTAGAAACTTAACTAAGGCGGTGAGCATGTGACATCGGTCCCTGCTTTAAAAAGCCAAAGAGACAGATAACAACAAAACATCTACCACTTTTACAATAGTTTCTAAAGTTTACTGTTGCTCTTTTGTTTATAATTATTTCATAGGCCTCCAGAGCTTAAGATTTGTTTTGATGTTCCACAATGATTATGGTGGGGTTCTGTGTGTTGGAGGGAAAGGCCCTGAAGAGACATTTCTCTCATATTTCACAGCAGAAGGCTGTACTGGTTACTTCAGATTGGTCTGCCATATCTTTCCATGATAAAAGGAAATTTTTCCTCCCTTATAATTGACAAATTATCTGTGCAATTATCTAGCCCCCCAACCATGTTTCACCTACTAGATTTGGTGTTCGCTGGTGGATCCAGCCTGAACCAGTTAGCACAATGGTAGCTGGGTAATGGTGATTTACACGGATTTATTGACTGGCATCATTTGTGAGAAGATGCTCTATTTTCTCCGCTGGAAACCAGTCTAGGGTTTGATATTAACGTCAACTCCTCTAGATCTGAAGTTATAATTTTAGATAAAAATCTATACAATATGGGAGACATTAAGATCAAATATGATCATGGAGGACCCGGTAAACATAGAACCTTGAAGGCGGGACAAAGTTGGCACATCCCAGGGCAAACGAGAAGGTCAGGGAAACTGAAACACAGCAGTGTATCTAAGGGGTAAGAGCAGAGAGTGGCAAGTCTAGGGCATGGGGAGCTTGTGGGGCAGGTTAAGGGGCTTTGGCTTCGTCCTTACAGCAACAGAGAAATAATGAGGGACGTGAGGTGATCTGACTTGCTTTTTTGAAAGATCACATATCTCTTACTAACTAGTCCCTTTTTAGGAGGAGAAAACTTGGTTGAACTAGTTTTTTCCAATGCCTTGGGTTAAGGAGGACAGGTACCCTTAGTCATAGCTACTGGTGGTGTACAATGTAGAGCTTTATGGAGGCAATTCCGCAGTAACTCAAAATTGCAAACAATTTGGCCCAACAATTCTACCACAGAGAATTTTTCCTATTTGCATATGCAAAATGACATAAGTATAATGTTACTCAATGAAACATAATTTGTAATAGTAAAACACTGGCAACAATATGTGTTCGACAGCAGGGGACTAATTGAATATGTTATAACGCATTCACACAGTGGAATATTATGCAGTTGGCAAAAGAAATGAGTGCATTCTTAACTCACTAACATGAAATAATTTCTAAGAAATAATAAATGACACAAGACTCTAGAACAAATAGAGCGTTTAAGGAGGGATGAATCATACAATTGTGTCTCTGGTCATGAGCTCCATCTTGGAAGGAGAGAATATAAACTGGTAATGGTGATGTCTTTGAGGGGGAATAAAGAGACTTTAATGGCTGCTCTCTTACAGACTTTTCCCGTTTCATTCTCTGCGTGTTTATTTCCTATTGAAAAGTAGGAGGAACATTAGAAGCTCTTCTGTCACGTAGGTGGGAAGCAGCAAACATTGGCTATCGTCCGGGGCCCATGTGGCCTGACACAGCCGATATGAGCAGCGGATAAGTGTCCTGTCCTCCACGGCCATCTGCGTCCCAAAGAACTCAGCTCGATAAAATCGCCTTGCAGTCCCCAAGACAAGGGCACTGTCAAGACCGGGGGCAGATGGTGACAAGTGGGGAGGAAACCTTCAGTCTCCGAGTGCCAACCTGGTACTGACCCAGTTCTCATCAGTATCACCATTGAAACAAATCCACTTGCCTCACTCCCTAGCCCGTTGTCTGTGCTCCTTCTGCCAGCACAGGAGCCGTAGCCTGGGATCTCCTCCCTCCAGTCATCCTCTTGCCTGCTGCTCAGCTTTGCCTTGGAAATCAGTTAACTCACTCATTTATTCTCTCTCTCTCTCTCTCTCTCTCTCTCTCACACACACACACACACACACACACACACACGCACACACGCATACATGCGCGTGCGCACACACACACACGGGTGCACACCTCTGTTCTCCCAAGGACTGCCACTACAGCATCTCCTCCCACGTGACCTCTCAGGGTCACCCTCCAGATCCCCCCCCTCACATAACCCCACACATCACTTCTCACTCACCAGGCTCAAAATGTACCCATCTCTCATCTTGTATTTTACAGAGGGCCCACAAAACCACATGGGAAAATTACATAATAAACGCCCTATTGATAACTGAACTCATACGTTCAGTGCCATTTCCCAATATGTTTACTGAGCTATTATTCTTTATCAAACTGCAGCTCAGTATTCTGTGCGAAACCACACGTCACATAGTACTCTAACAGAACACTTCCCCCTGAACCTCTAGAATTCTTTGCTTCAGATAACATACATCTCTTATATATACAGAATAAGCCTTTCCTATAGCATATACCAGAAAGCTTACTCCCAAGAGGGCTCAGTCTCTAAAATCAAAGGGATTATCTACATTTTTTAAAAAGTTGTTGTTGTTGTTTGTTTGTTTGTTTTAGGTAGAATCTCTCTAAGTAGTCCTGGCTGAACTGGAACATGCTATGTAGCCCAGGCTGGCCTCACATTCCTAAAGATCCTCTTTCTTCTGCCCTCCAAGAGCTGGGATTAAAGACATTTGCCACCACACTAGCTCAATATCCACATTTTAAAACTCCATTCCACTCACCAGCTTATGAAGCCCCTTTGGAATCACTATGTATTGCTCCTGGTGTCCCCCCTCTTACCATCTTGAGACTAGGAAGAAGTCAAAATTACCTCAGACAGTCTCCTAAAGACATTAAGCCATCCTAAAAGGCCAGAAGCCATACTGACATTGCTTCTTGCTTCTTTGCACACAATCGTGTCCAGTCCCCATCATCTTTCTCACGATTTCTTTTTTTTTTTTTTTTTTTTTTTTTGGTTTTTCGAGACAGGGTTTCTCTGTAGCTTTGGAGCCTGTCCTGGAACTAGCTCTTGTAGACCAGGCTGGTCTCGAACTCACAGAGATCCACCTGCCTCTGCCTCCCGAGTGCTGGGATTAAAGGCGTGCACCACCACCTCCCGGCTCTCAAGATTTCTTAGAAGGTCAGATAAGACATCCAATTTATTAAAGTCCCAGGAATTTAGCTTAGAAGACTCCATTTTGATTTGGACTGTTGGGGTCTGAACACCAACTCAGTCCAAAGCAGTGGCTCCCATGGATTTTATCTGCCAGCTCTTAACGTGGTATCCGGCACATGAGTCTTACCCAAGACCACCTACACACTTCTGTGCTCAAAACATTTCTAGGCTTCTCTGCCCAAACTGATATAAGGTTGATTTATGAGCCACAAGGAAAAGGCAGTCTCGTTACTTCACTTCTGCTTTCATTGCCAGCACCAAATGGCACCTTATATGGCAACCAACTGAATAATCTGTGGTTGTTCCAGCAGTCTGCCTGCTGGCCTAGTAAAGAACGTGAGGTGCTGGCAGACCTCAACACTCGGCAACACCCTTACACTATCACTGCTGGATGGGCACGGTGCCCTGTGGCATCCTGATGAGGATGGAGGTCAGCTGTGATACTACAGAGACAGTCTCTGATCATACAGCCAGCCTGGAAGTGTTGCTTAAAGCCCATGGCAGATGTCTGTTGGTGGGAAAAATTCTATCTGCTTCCCAGGCCAGAGGCAGGCAGTGGGAGATAGGAAGGGGCTGTCATTCTTTATTCCTTCCCTATGAAAGTTGAGCAAGGCATAAGTTAAGGAAAGCCACAGGGGGCTGCAGAGTAGAACAGCCAGACTAGATGTGCCACAAAATTCCAAAAGAGGGGCTCCCTGCCTGCACCCACCTCTCTCAGCACCCAGGGAGGACCCAGAAACAGAAAGACCATTAAGCACTCAGTCTGTTCCAGGTCTCTCAGACTCCTTTTCCCCCCGCCAGGTCATAGCCTGAGAAAGGGGAGTGGCTCATCTTCTAAGAACTTGGTTGGCAGCCGATGTTCTCCTGTCTGTAAATCCTCTTAAAATTGCCCGTTTCCCCATCCATTGCTGAGTGCAGCTCCACTCTCCTTGCCTGATGAGCAAGTTTGTAGGGCGCTGTCATGCTTTCCCACCATGTACCTGTTACTGAAGTGGACAGCTCTGTTATAATCCCCAGACCACTTCCTTTTGACGCACAGTCTGGAATCCTTAAATATGGAGTTAAGTGGACTCCAGGAGGGAGTCTCCCAAAGATACCCAGCTGCTGACAACCATCCCAAAGTTAATGTTCTCACAAGGGCTAGTGATTATACAGTCAAAACACATTTCTTTTCAGACGTAAAGTCAGAGGGCTGCCCACACCATCCGAGCTAAGTGCCATCGTGGAACACCATACACCAGGTAAACAGGCCTGAGGTATAGGCTTCTTGACCTAGAAAGAAATTACCTTACTAGGAATACCAAGAACAGGGCAGGTTTCAAATTATATATATATGTGATAACAAACTTCCCCACCTAAGCCATTTCCCTGTTCCAGAACTTTCTGGGCTTTCCCATTGCTCTAACCCTCATGTTTTGCTCCCACTCCCATCGCCCCGCCCCACCCAGAGCCCATACTTCTGTGTAATAGGGCTCTTGGTCAACCCTCCCCGCTTTCTTCCCCACTTTGGTCATTCTGACAGCTCCCCTGCAACCTCTGTGCTGCAGATCCCCCACCTTGCCTTAGGATTTCCTCTGGTGGCAACCAGCAGCCAAGGTTCTCCCCATAGGGACAATATTTCTCCCACAGGGACCTGGCTGGTCAACTAACACATTTGATTTTAGACCTGCAATTAAAATATCCTCACGCACCAGCAAAAGCCATGACTGAGCTCTCACGCTTTTTATGGCATTTGAAAACTTTTATGTGCCTATGTGTGCACATGTATGAGGGAGAGGTGCTGTATTTGCCATGGTGCGTGTGTGGGTGTCAAGAGGTCAACTTGCAGGAGCGAGTTCCCGCCCACTCTGTATGACCTGGGGATGGAACTCAGGTGGTCAGGCGTTGCAGGCAGGTGCCTTTGCCCACTGAGCTATCACATCACACCCACTCGTCAGTCACCCTGACGACGACCCTCTTGAACCGCTTTCTACACTCAGCATCATCTTCCATATACCACATGTTGCAAATCATGGTTTCTCATGCCAGAGCAAAGCCAGTGTCTTCCCAGAGATGGTGATGACTGACTTCTGGGTTCCTGTTGTAGCGTACATCTCCATACCGCAAGTAGTCGAGAGACATGAGGTGCCATTAGGACAACAGTACAGGGATGTGATGTAGCTCAGTGGGAGAGTGGTTGCTTAGCATGCACAGATCCTCACTTTGATCCCTAGCAATGCAAAAAAAACAACCAAGCACATACAGAGAAAGGAAACCAACTGCAGTAGCTACAGTTTTAGCTGAGACCCATGTGGCGTCTAGCTGCTACTTCCAAATGTGTGCTGTCCACGGGTTTTCAGGGTCAGGCCGAGGACCTCCACCCTTACAGTCTGCCCATCCATGGCCAACAGGTACTTCACAGCTCATTAGAACTTGTCATCCCCAAAAAGCAAAGGACAGACAGCCACCGATCAACATGGACCCTGCTTTAGGGTTTCTGTTGCTGTGAAGAGACACCATGACCATAGCAACTCTTACAAGGGAAAACCTTTAATTGGGATGGCTCAGTTCCAGTTCAGAGGTTCAGTCTATTATCATGGAGCATGGTGACGACTGATGAAGTAGCTGGGAGTCCTACATCTTGCAAGCAACAGGAAATAGTTTGAAAGTCATATTGAGAGAAACTTTGAGCCTACTCCCACAGAGACACACTTCCTCCAACAAGGCGACACCTACTTCAACAAGGTCATACACCTAATAGGGCCATTCTCTGTGTGCTTCTGGGGACCAATTACATTCAAATCACCACATTCCACTCCCTGGTCCTCATAAGGTTTAAATAATATCATAGTGCAAAATGCATTTAGTCCAACTTCAAAAGTCCCCACAGTCTATCACAGTTTCAACAATGTTTAAAAGTCCAAAGTTCGCCCAGCAGCGGTAGCACACACCTTTAATCCCAGCACTTCGGAAGCAGAGGTAGGCAGATCTCTGTGAACTCAAGGCCAGTCTGGTCTACAGAGTGAGTTCCAGGACAGGCCACAAAAGCTACACAGAGAAACCCTGTCTTGAAGAAAAAAAAAGAAAAGAAAAGAAAAAAAGTCCAAAGATTCAATGCAATTTCTTAACTGTAATCTCCTGTAAAATCAAAATCAAAACAAAGATCACATACTTTCAATATATAATGGCACAGACTATTCATTACTATTTCAAAATGTAGAGAAGAGAGCATAGTGGGGAAATACTGGACCAAAGCAAGACCAAAAACCAGGTGGAAAAACTCCAAACTCTGCACCTCCAATGTTCTGCTCTCCAACCCTGTTTCTCTCTGCTGACTGCTGCACATTTCCTTCCCTTAGGCTGTTTCCACTCCCTGTTAGCAGCTCTCTTCACAGGGATCTCATGACTCTGGCATCTCTAACATCTTGGGGTCTCCGAGGCAATCCAGGCAAAACCTTCACAGCGTCACCTAATGGCCTCTCTAGGCCTCCCTTCAGGGACACCCTGACACTAGCCTGGCCTCAGCAGCTTTCTTTAGGCACAGAGGCAAATTCCATAACCCGCTTCTTCTGTCCTTAACTCTAAAGCCAGGACCGCCGCATTCTGTTGTCTGCTGGACCTCATGGCCCCCAGTTCCACTACATCTTCATCAGCTCTCTGGTTTTGATTGTTACTTTTACTGCCTAAGCTTAGCTGTGTTGAACTTGCTCTGTAGACCAGGCTAGCCTCAAACTCAGAACTCTGCCAGCCTCTGTTCCTAGTGCTGGGATTAAATGTGTGCACACACCACCACACCCAGCTCTAAGTTTTCTTTAGTTCCTTTTTAGGAACTAGAAACTTAGCTGGGTGGGATCTTGCCCTGAAGTCCCTACTCCCTTTATTCCATTTCTTAATCCGTTTATCTTCTTGAACACAGGATTTAGTTCCACTCCACTGCCTGGTGCTCCTTTTTTTCTTAAATTTTATATTTTGTAATTTACTCTGCTTGGCTTGTTCCTTTTCATTATAAATCTTCATTAGAGTTACCGCTAATATCCACACAATAGAGTCTATACTAGGCTGTTTTGAGATTTCCTCCACCAAGAGAATTAATCCAAAATTCTTTAACTGCAGGCAAATTTTTTGGACAAGGGTAAAAAGCAGTCGTTTTCTTCACCAAAACATCCTAAGAACAATCTCTAGGACTTCTCCCCTGTAACCTCTTGAGCCCCCACACTTCTTCTCCCCACAGTTCATCAAACCACATTTAACACTATTGTCTTCCATGATCCTATTGCTACGGTCCATAGGGACAGAACCCAAGGCCTACGCTGATGCTCCACCACTGAGCCATTCTCCCCAATCCAGAAATGGCTATATAACATCTTTTGATCGACTAAACTTGCTCTTTGATAATTTCACACATGTATATAATGTACTGATCTCATGCCTACTCTCTCTTCTTTTCTACTCAGATAGACCTCCTCCTCCCGACATGTCCCTTCTCCACACATCTTTTTATGTACGACTCACTGATTTTAACCAGGATTATCTGTGAACAGTTTTGGAACTAGCCATTGAGACTACAGGGCTCCCTGTTGAGCGTGCAATGGAATATAATGACTGCCTCTTCTCTCCAGAGATAGTAGCCCATAGTTACCAGGGAGGAGTCCAGCCCTATGAAGCCTGTTTCCAATCCATGCCTAGCAGTCAACAGGCCCAGGGCAATGCAAGTCAAATGCCAGCACCAAGACACCCTCTTCCATCTCTTCTCCTCCCTGTCTTCCCACTTCATTTTCCTTTCTGCTCCCTTTCCCCATGTTCCGAGTCTTGGGGTGGTGCAAATGTTCTGTTTAGGTCTAAGCACATGGCTCTTCTCAACACCTTGAGCAGCAATGAATCTCTGCACTCACTGCTTTTCTAGGCCTGGGCTGCCAATGTGCGCATCCAGTGTTCAAAGTTGAGTTTGCTGAGTAAGGGAACTCTAACTTTAAGAGTTCCCTTCACACAGCAAGAACAACTTTGAAGACCTGAACATGAGCTGTACACTCTAAGCCTTAGACGGAAGACAGCTGGGTAAGATGTAGAGGCATCTGGTTGGAGGAAATGGGTTCACTTCCGGCCAGAGAAAAGGTCTCAGGAAGAGAAAGCAGAGTAAAATAAGACCACCACCACGCTGTGCCCCTTCCCTCTCAGAGCCAAGCACCCAAGGGCAACTGTGGAAAATGAAGAAGTGACCACAGTCAAGATGGATGAGCCAAAATTAGATATGATTGGCTGAGCAGCCTTAGTTGGGAACAACAGAGATGGGAAATAGCAAAGTTGTCTTTTTATTCACTTTTTTTTTTGGTGTGGGGGGTGTGTTTTGTTTTTTGACACAGGGTTTCGCTGTAGCTTTGGAACCTGCCCTGGACCTAGCTCTTGTAGACCAGGCTGGTCTCGAGATTCGCCTGCCTCTGCCTCCTGAGTGTTAGGATTAAAGGCGTGTGCCACCACCACCCTGCATCTTTTCACTTCTAGAGGAGTCACAGAACCATGGGAAATGGAGGTGGAGCTGAAAATGTGAAGTAATGGAATTCTATAGATGCCTTGCTAAGGGCTCAGAGCACAACTTAGCAAACTCGGGACTTGACTTCTGCCTGAGCTGAAGTGTCAAGAGAGGAGCTCGAGGAGGGGTGTTTTAGCCACAGTAGGGAGAGGAGCTTGAGGAGGGGTGTTTTAGCCACAGTAGGGACAGCAGGAGTCACCATTTGAGCTATGAAGGTGCACCTCACCAATGGTCTCATGGGTCTAGGGATCAGTCCGTTTCCCTTGAGAATGTTAGCACCCATTGAGGAAACAGGAAGGACAGTGAAAATGCTGACTTTTTTTTTTTTTTTGAAACAGGGTTTCTCTGGGTAGCCCTGCCTGTCCTTGAGCTCTACAGAGGCTCGCCTCAAACTCAAGAGATCCACCTGCCTCTGCCTCTTGAGTGCTGGGATCATAGGCATGTGCCACCACAGCTAGGGACCTTTTTTTTTGGGGGGGGGGGGTGGAATCCGAACTCTACTTCCTACTCAACAATTTGAGATGCTTTTATGTAATTAGCTTTTTATAGGTTTTAGATTTTTATGTTTACATGAATATACTGTCTTAGTTACTGTTCTATTGCTGTAGATAACAAGATAACTCTTACAAAAGCAAGCATTTAACTTACAATTATAGAGGGTTAGTCCATGATCATCATGATGGGAAGCACACAGACATGACATGGTGTTGGTGCAGTGGCTGAGAGCTTTACATCCTCATTCATAGGCAGCAGGCAGACACACTGGGACTAGCGTGGGATGATGAAAACTAAGTTTGAACCCAATGAAATACTTTCCTTTAAGGCCACATCCCCTAATCTCGTTCAGACGATTCCACTATCTGGGGAACCAAGCATTCAAATGAGTCTATGGGGACCATTATCGTTCAAACCACAAGTGTATGTATCACATGCATGCAGAGCCTGTGAAGCTCAGGAGAGGGCATCAGATGCCCTGAGAATGGAATTACAGATGGTTTTGATTTTGAGCTGCCATGTTGGTACTAGGAATTGAATTCAGGTCCCCTGAAGAGCAGCTGGTACTCTTAAGCACTGAGCCATCCTACCCTAATTGTGATGCTATAGAAAACACCCAAAAATTAATACCCTAAAAGTACTTTTAATTGCAAACATTTAAAATGATATATGCTGACCTAGCATCTGAGCAACTTATCAAAACCTTAACAAGTGTTCACATCCTCATGCTATATTAACTAGTTCAACACTATATACATATCTGACCAACTGTTCAGTGTATTTGAATGCTGTTGCTAGTTGAGCAAACTCTAGCTCATTGTACATTTTGATTTGCAATGAGCAAAATGTTTTGCTCCAAACACACAGAAAAAAATGTTTAGAGAAAAACCAAACACATGAAACATTTTAGTTTTTATATTTAATCCCAAATTTTATAGAACAAAAAAGACCTTTTCAGTCCTTAACCTAAGCTAAAAAGTTATATTTTACAAATCTATTATGGCTTGATGTTTGGATTCCTACACTTCTTATCTTCTTGTGACCGGTAATTTCTCTGTTGAATGGTCTTCGAGAGAAGCACCAACTATTTCCTGTTGTGCATACATATAACATTAACTATAGAGAAAAATACACACCAAACAATGGTTCTCTCTGGCTGTTGGACTTCAGGTGATTTTTGTTAGTGGTGGTACTTTTGAATTATATAGTAGTTAGTTAAAAAAAAAAAATCTGACACTAGCTGCCAGTTAAAGACCACAAAATATTTTGATGTATTTACAGTAATGTGATTGTCAAATAAGTTTTGGGACTTGCAGGCAGAATGTGCGGCAAGGGAGCCCACTTAAATATATATCAAGCAATGCCCTCAGTCTTCTAAAGCCACAATAGGTAATGCTGGGCACAATAAAAGTGATCAACTTGGGAACTCTGACCTCATCGACCACAGAAGCTAGCTAGACTCTGGTAATATAGAACAGGTAGGCATGGGCAAGGGCAGCTAGCCTTAAAAAACAAACAAAACCCAATACAGCATCACGGTGAAGCATGCCAGATTTTTATGTCACATCACTGCTGAACCTTATCAATAATGCTTCCTTAAGCACGTGAAGCTTCTGCAAGTGTTCAGCAGAAGTACAGGAGGGAAATCCCACGCAGGCTCTAAGTGGCATCAGTGTCACTACACAGAAGTTGTTTCTCTGGATCCTTCTGCCTGAGTTATAACGTGAGAACTTTATTCTAAAGAAAACCAGAAGTTCTAGAAACACAACAGCCAGGTACACTAGTAATTCTGAGTGAGACCAAATCTTTGGTTTTAACTCTTTGCAGGGTGTTATAAAGATGTGTATTGATTTTATGTTCTATAAAACACTTTGAACCAAATGAACGTTGTAAACTCTGAGGTATATTCAGTCTCTCCATCTGCCTCTTGCCTGGCCACTACACAGCAACAAACCAAGGGCCTGGCAGAGGGATTTCCAAGACCCCAACTCCCCACATTCCTTGTGGTTTTCTCCACGCTTTGTTCAACTCAGAAATGAAGCTGTTTTCACCGTGTACCTGACCTCATGGCTTACTTTTGATCGGTGCTAGTTAGCATGGATTGTGCAGACTCAATGGCCTTGTGGACTGGGCTTGGTCACTGTTGCCCAGCCTTTGAGAATGCACTAGAGTGAGGACAAAGTGCACAGTGCCAAGTCCTACTACTGAGGGCACAATATGGCCGAGCAGGCAAGATTGTTCTAGACACCCAGGGTAAGCAGAATGCTGCTGCCACACAGCTGACACTTGCTGCTGAGGCTCTGTGGTTGTAATCCCTTCCTCCGAGTTTGACACACAGTTACTATCTCCCCGCGTTTCAGACAGTGAAGTAACTAGTACATCGACTCCATGCTATGTTCAGAGCTCAAATGCTCACATTTCATCCTCTAACCATCTTCAGGATGGATACCCCACTATGAGAGAATTCAGGAAACAGGGAAATTTAAGACAGAATAATGAAATGCTTTAATCACAGAAGTAGGCACAATCAGACCTCTGATCCTCCACTACATGGGAAATGACAACCAAGACTTACAACTATTACAACATTCTGTTTAAATGTCTGAAGGCTGAAGGCCTTTGAGATTTGCCCCATCACCGAAGATAGTGATAATTATAGCACACTTTTCAAGCATTCCTTCCTGTGTTCTTAAACAGCCTTTAGATGCTGCTACTTCTTCTGTTGAGAAACACTCAGGACACTTGTAAATCATACAGATTCTCCCATGACCGAGAAGCTAGAATCTGTATTATTATGTTAAGCACATGAAGAACTACTACCCTCGGTGGCCATGCTAGTTGGAGTAAAGGCATACCTGCGGCTGTAATGGTCAGACATAAACTGGAAAAGCTCTGGACACACAGAACACTCATTCACTTGTGATGGAAATCTCACTCTCCTGGCATTTCTGTACTTAGCAAGTATGAACAATTATTATTTTATGATAATGTATTTTTCTAAAGGTTTCTTTAATTATAGAGGGGTAGGAACAGAATGTAAAAAGTAAAAGCAGGACAGAGGAAGAAGTTGACATTCTGGCAAATAAAACTGTACCATGCTATATATAAATTGTTATAAAGGCTGAGCACCAAAACCTAGTCCTCCAAAGTTTAGTTTGATTTTATTCACCTGTATTTGGTTTTATTTAAACCTTAAATATTGGGGCACTTAAATAACAGGATGGGGGACAGAATGCTTTTAAAAGTTAAAATTTTTTAACATTCTTATCAGCGATTCTCATTTTGGAAACAGTACTTTTCTGTGCCTCTTGCTTCCCTTAGCAGGTAGCCTGAAGTTCCTCCTTTAACAACTGCAGAGCACTGCAAGAAACCACGGTGCTTTACAGGCCACTAATTCTGTTACAGATGAAAGCATTCAATTATTTCTATAAAATTCAATTCCATACAGAATGCGTTCAAGGTTGACCAAGAGTGTTCTAAAATGCCATACACAGTCTGACTTCAAAGTTGAAATGAAGTAACTGTAGTTCTTAGGTAAAACTTTTAACAGAAAGGGGCAGCTAGACACTGCTACTAAAATACTTTATTCCAATGGAAAATGGGCTCATTTCAATCTTCACTTTTCCACTGCAGCACACTTTTATGCATATAACCACTTCGGAGTCATATGTACAAACATGGCATTTACATAACACAGTATGATTAAATAGTGCCAGTAACAAGTCAAAGGGGACAAGATCTCTTATGAAAACAACTTACATTTAAAAGCAGAGGACACAAACCTGTAGCTGAAGTTCAACCAGCAAGGCTTCCACAGCAAATTGCTGTTGGGCAAGTGGTTAAAGACTGGCAATTTGCTACCATCAAACACACTCAAGACTCTCAGGGAGTTCCCTAACAAATTTCAGCCATGTAAACAATATTTTCTGGTGCAGAGAGGTTACTGGTGCAACGCGGCACACTGCACTCCAGAGCACCCCATCTTCAGCTGATGTCCCCCACAGCCATGTTCCTGACTGCTCAGAAGCAGTGTCTCAGCAGGTAGACCTAAGTCACCTGTGGCACTGACCTCCAGACTGTTATCAGATGTGATCTTTATCGAAGCTTATGGTTGACAATCTTCTGATCCGCACCTTCAAGGGATGCTTAATAAGAAATGTCTGTGGTTTCTTGCACAGTCATTCATGTTGTGGGACAATGGTTTTACCCTGTAAAGATCTGTTTCTTGTACTTGCTTAATAAAATGCTGATTGGCCAGTAGCCAGGCAGAAAGTATAGGCAGGGTGACCAGGCAGGAAGTAGAGGTGGGACAAGGACAACAGGAGAATTCTGGGAAGAGGAAAGAGTCAGTCTACAGTCATCATCCAGACAGAGGAAGCAAGATGTGACTGCCTCACCAGAAAAAGGTACCAAGCCACATGGCTAACACAGACAAGAATACTGAGTTAAGTTGTAGTCTGTAAGAATTGGTTAATAAGAAGCCTGAGCTACCAGACCAACCAGTTTATAATTAATGTAGACCTCTGTGTATTTCTTTGCAACTTAATGACTGTGGGACATGGTGGGACAGAAACCACAGTCAACACATCTGCACAGGTGCATTCCAAGACCTCATGCTAACCCACTCCAAATTACTCCCTAAATCAAATCCTTAGTGCACTCACCATATCCTCAGAAGCACCTTTTCTTTGTTCTGGGATCACATCTCTTCTCAATTTCAGAACTTTTAAGTAATGAACAGTACTATGAGGCAGAAAAAGCCAAAATAAGAGAAAAAAAAAAACTCCTGACAAGTTGCAATCACAAATCCTACTTACATTTTAACTATTATGGAAAACATTCTACTCTCAAGCTTCCTGGGAAAAATGCTTGGTCTATCACTCACTGACTTAGCCCTAAAGTTATTTGAAGCCACACACAATGACCTTGACTTCTATTAATGTTTAAGAATGCAAATACCATAGTCCTTATGTGTGCAGTGCAGTATGAACTTTTTTTCCAACAAAGGATCAGTTAAAAGGATTTTTACAAATATTCATAAAGCTCTTCCTATCTGTGACCATCTCAGTTTTAGGACTTGATATTTTGATGAAGGTGGAGGCCACGAGACGATGGGAAAGAGCCCAGAGGAGTGGAAGGGAAGGAGGAAGACCCAAGTGCTCTTAGGTTCTTATTCTATGTATGGTTTAAGTGTGGGCACACATGTGGAAATCAGAAGACCACTCTGTAGTCAGTCTTCTCTTCACCTTTCTGTGAGTTTGAGGGATCAAGTTTAGGGATAGGAGTTTGCATAGCAAGGGCCTTTATCCATTGGGTCCCCTTGCTAGCCCCCGAGTATATACCTGAATAGCCAATGTAGTCTTAACCCTACTACCTCTTGGACATGTGTGGTACTGAACAATGGCTTCACCGGATGATATCAGCTGATTGATACATGTTTCCTGTACTGAAGGAATTCAATTTACACTGAGGAAAAGAGGGATGTGCAAGCAGTAAGAGCCTAAATACAAGGCTTAATGGTTCCCCATGTTCTTCTGCCACTTCATACAAACACGGTCACGTGATCTCTAATACAAAGAACCAGCAGGACAGCAGGCTGGTCAACAGCTGTCCTAAGGCAGGGATGAACACTCGTCATATTACCTCAAGAGATGCTGCAGCAAGAATGTTAGCAAGGGTCTTTTCTACTGTTTACAGTAGTAAAATTGCAGTGCTATAGCAATTTTAGTAGTAAACCAGTTTAGGTTTTTCTCCCAATAAAAAGTATTAACTTAATACTTAGCCTCTTCAATGCCAAATAGGGTTGTGCACCTCAGCTTTTGAGGTTCTCTTTTTCTTAACTCTGAAGTGTGGTTAAAGTAACTTGCAGAATGACCACAATGAGGAAAACACAGATTCAGCCATACGAAGCATGGCTCAACCAGGATGTTTTTCAATTACTTCATGATGATTACAATGTACCTGCAAGATTAGGTTCTCTGGTTCTTTTCAAGGAGACCTTAAAAAAAAAAAAAAAAAAGAAACTGCACACTTGCACGCATGTACACACACACACATTTTCAGGGCTAGCTTGAATTTCACCATATTTTGTTTAAATGTAAATGTTATCTATTATCATTAATTTGCCACAGGCATACTGAAATTAAAGCATGAAACTAGTACTATGCAGTGTGTTTTGGGTAAGTAGGGCCAACCTGTCTGAGAAAGGAACAAAGCAAGTTTTTCTGTGTGTCACAATTTAAACACACACTCTCTCATACCTGCACATGCAAAATCCACATTTTTTTGCATTCATATCATATAGACTGTAGACACCAGAAAAAAAGATCACCTTACACCAAAATCAAAACAAATCTGATCCCATCATGACATGGAAAATAACTCAAATGTTCTTTTTAATGCTAGGAAAGTCGACCACCTTCCAATGGCAACAGTACACAGGAGAGCAAAAGGAGAAAGAGAACACACAGAGATGCACACAGATCGGTATAAAAATTGACCAGAAACCACAGAACATTTAGGCAACATTTTCTTAAGCAGAACTATTTCTTTAATACATTAAATAAACTAAGTATTTGGTGTGGATGGGAAATAAGTATTTCACAATTTTTACTTGAAACCACCTATAAAGCCTCAGCTCACTGTTTAAAAAACAAAACAAAACAAAACAAAAAACATAACCTTAAGTGTCTTTTGGCCATTTGAACTTCTTCTCTTGAGAATTCTCTGTTCAGTTCAGTGCCCCATTTTTTAATTGGGTTAATTAGCATTTTAAAGTCTAGTTTCTTGAGTTCTCTATATATTTTGGAGATCAGACCTTTGTCTGTTGCGGGGTTGGTGAAGATCTTCTCCCAGTCAGTAGGTTGCCTTTTTGTCTTAGTGACAGTGTCCTTTGCTTTACAGAAGCTTCTCAGCTTTAGTAGGTCCCATTTATTCAATGTTG